>NC_034598.1:52527182-52556426 GCF_900095145.1 Mus pahari | reverse complement strand
ACAAGGCATCATGTGCTCAGTGGTGAATAGTGGTACACTCATATTGTTGTACCCAGTCTCTTTGTGCTTGTATTGGGGCCTTAGCCCATGGAAGGATATATATATATATATATATATGGAACCATAAACCTGTTTAACTGTCTGTGGCTATAAAGGTTACCTTTTAAAAAGGGGAATCAAACCATTGCTTGTTTCCAAATAGACACATTACCAAGTTTACTTTTCAGTATTTATACTTATACCCAGAGATCAGTGTCATGGTATGTCTGGGACAAAAAAAAATATATTTTTCAGAGATTGACAATTAATGTAGAGACTCATGTCTATTTTAAGTGCTGAGAATAAGTACTCATTTCTAAACAAAATGCCCATATCATTTCCAAAAGGTACAGAAAGATCACAGAAGACAGACAGGGCAAAAAGACGGTGAGAGCCAGAAGGTGCAACGGAGTGCTGTGGTCTGCTGTACCCAGATGACATACTATTTCCAGTCACAAACACTGTACAAGACTGTGTCCTTCAACATCCCATCACAGATAGAGGAGTTACCTGGGAGGTCCTTCTGCTTCCTGAAGAACCACCAACTCTTAATGATTTCTATGGAGTGGGGTAACATTTTTTTTCAATGATCCTGTCACTGGGGGTAGGGACTTTAAAGCAAAATGGACTATAACATGCTAATGGGGATTAATATAATCATAACACATTGGATAAGTGTATATCACTGTCCAAAACAAAAGTAAACATACTACAGGCTTGATAACTTAAATTTGTAAATTCATTTTTTTGTTTGTTTGTTTGGTTTGGTAATGCTAGCATAATAACAGATACCAACTATTATAAACTGCAAAATAAACAAAAAACAGGAAAATAAAGCCTCTGTAACTTGGAGATGAGAGTTGGAGGGATGTTTCAGATGGATGGAAATAAAATAATTCAAATGTAATAATGCTCAAATGCATAATTAGAAACAATTAAAGTAACATGTTTGTATTCTGTGTGTTTTACTAAAAAACACATGACACTTAGCCCTTAAATTTTTTGTCTCAAAAGGAAACTACAACATGATATAGATCAATCCATATCTTCTGGCACAATATTGAGGAAATCCACCCTGCCCCTGTCAAAATGAGGAAATATTTTTGAAGAAGGTGTCAGCTAAAAGTTTTCACATAATTTTATTGGGTATCTCCTCATAAATTCTACACAGCACTTAAATGTTTAAGAGGGACCTCAATGTCCCCATCCTGAAGACACTCATGATTAGACATTCCATTCACCACTAATATTCAAAGTCTGATATCTATACACGTTTTCTGTAATAATATAGCATATGTGTTACAAGGGTGAAGGCATGCTTTATTTGCTTATTTCCCATGCTTCCATGAAGCGACAAACTAGTATTCAGTAAAAAATTAAATCACCCCACAATAAGAATTTCCTTTTATTTTCTATTCCTTCATCCATCTTTCAATCCAGATGATTTCAAAAGATATACATATTTGGAAACTTTAAATATCTAGTTATCTAAGTATTTCTGTGAAGGAAGTTTCAATCATAATAAGCTCCCTGACTCATGCAAAACTTACTGCATAAATGGTCTATTTTCTTGCCTAGGTTGACTCCTATCAAGAGCTGTTAAAAATATTTGGTTGCTTCCCTGATTATCCTTTCATAAAAATTGACCCTGATTTTATGATTTGGTAGTATTACAAGTTATTTAAACCTGTGGTGGGGTAAAACCAGCAATATCTTTTAGGTTTCCCCTTGAAGCAATAGCATAATACCTCCCCAACAGAGAATATATTAACAAGAACAAAATGTAACATCTTATTATCGTTAGAAATAGACTCAGAGGGACTTGTGAACTTTTTGGTTCAGGTTATACAAGGGGAGAAGGATGATTGTCAAACAGGGTCTTATCTAATGTTAATAAACCAAGAGCTTAGCCAAGTCCATTCACTTCAGGTTCTTCTTGGAAGCTGTCATTATCCATTTCCCTCAGTGACAGAGCAAGACACCTTTCACACGAAGGTCCTATGATCTCCATTCAAAGGATGTATGTCAGGTAATTATTTTGGCCAGACCTTACACAGAAAAATGAAAGGAGGTCAGAGAGCCTTTCTTTTCTGCCTCTGCTCCTTCTCAGCTTCAATCAGCTTCAATTAGAATTCCAAAATATCCTGTATTGCTTCATTGTGTTTGAGACCAACATATCTCAGGTCTAGCTTCCAATAGCCTACAGTTCAACACCTGTTCTGCCTCTAGCAGGACGACTCAAGTAATTTAGTCCATGAGTAAAGTTCTCTAGGGACAGGGTGATGGCAGTGCCTGCTTTCTAGGCCCTGGCTATTGAATGACATCATACATTTGAGGCATGTAGCACTATTCCTGGAATGCAGAGATGCTGTGTTAGGTAAGAACATTATCTCAGTCAAATGACTCATTGCTTTAAGAACGCGTCCCAAATTAGTAAATGTTCTTCACACCATACTTTCCTCCAGACAACTGGAATATATATATCCAAGACCCTGTTTCCTTCATAGTGTTTTTTCTTTCAGTGCTTATTTTTAAACTGGCCCGACTCCAATAATGACATATACCTTTATTTTTCACCTTGGTTAATTTTGCTTCATATCAACATGCTCAACCTCACAAACTTGTCTTGCACTGGAATGGTTGAACAATCCCATGAAGAAATATTCTTAAAATATATGAAATGTTCTTTCATAAATCATCCTATTTTTCACAGAAATAGTTATTACATTTAAAATGTTTTTTCAACATGACAGAAAAAGCATCAAATATTGAAATAATCTTGATTAGAAAGAATGAAGAAGGAAATATTTGCTTGTCTTTAAACTGTATTACACACATTGGTGCATCAAGAAAGTACAATAGGAAAGAATTTTTAAAATGGAGATTCCAAAGCATAAGCAATAAATTGACAATACACAAAATGAAGACACATCAAGACTAAGCCTTTTCCACATAGTAAGATAAGAAATCAACAAAGTAAAAAGGTAGCTTAAAAATGGGAGAAAATATTTTCATCTATAAGTCTTTAAAAGGTTTGTAGTCATGATATGTAAAGAACTTCAAAATCTCAATAGATGAGAATTGATGAAAAGTGCAATAGTTTAAGTAGACATTTCTCAATTCTTCAAGTTAAGGAACATGTAAAATATAAACAATCTTCAGAGAAATTCAAATAAAAGTGCAATGAGAAATCACCTTTTTCCAATGAGAAATGCAGCAGTCAAAGAAGAAAAGTTTAAAAATTCCTGAAAAGACATGATAGGAAAGGAACTTTGCCTGCTGTATGTCAGAATGTGAATCACAACAACTATGCTAGTTACTTTTCTGATTGCTGTGTTAAAATATCCAAGAACAAATAGAGAAAATTTCTAATATAAACAAACAAAAAATTTCAAGAAATACAACTTAAGAAAAAGTTCAGCACTGCCCAGAGAAACCCTGTTTCAAAGAAAGAAAAGAAAAAAAATATTTTTGCTCACAGTTTGAAACTTTAATTCTTGGCAGTGCCCAAATCCTGTTGGCAGTAGCTTGAGGCAGCTGGTTACATTGTATCCAAAGTTGGGAAGCTGAGTGATGAATTCTTGGACTCCAGCCAACAGAACCAGGCAAGCCCACAAAATGGTGCAACTCATTTCTAAGGTACATATTATTACTTTAAGTAGCAATCCGGAAACTCCTCCAGGGACAAGTCTAAATGTTTTTCTCTGGGTAAATTTAGATCGCTCAAAGATGAAAATCAGTGTCAATTCTATAAAGCAGTTGGTAGAATCTCTTGCAATAATCATAATAATTATTATTATAAATAGAGCTACTAAACAATCCATCAAACCAATACTGATATACACCCAAAACAAATTGAATCAGTATCTCAAAAAGTACATCTTCAATCCCATGCCTATTTTAATGCTATTCACAATAGCCTCATTTTCTGGAAACACTGTCTAAGATTTTAAAAATATAATGTATGTACAGAGTTGAATAATACTTTGTCAATCAGAAATGTAGCCTGAGAGGACAGAATTTGAGGTAAGTGCATTGAGTGAAATAAAACGAGGCACAGAAATAGACATCATATCACACGACCTTATTTGAGTGGAATTCAAAAAAAAAAAAAGAAAGAAAGAAAGAAAGAAAGAAAGAAAGAAAAGAAAAGAAAAGAAAAAATCCTTAAAACTTCAGATTGGAAAAGTTGTGACAGAGGCAAGAAAGAGAAGGTAGTAGAGAAAAAGCGCTTGGGAGGAGTGAAATTGTAAATTATAGAAGGATGGAAGCAGGCCACTGGATGTAAGGGACTGGGATGCTTTGCCACAAACAGATGATAAATGCTTGAGGAGATGTATACATTTAATCTGGCACTTATGTGTTCACACAATAAAGCCAACTCATCTCACTTTTATGTAAAATTTTGACATCAAATTTTAGTTTTTATGTACTACATATAAACACTGTAGAAGTGTTACTTGTATTGAAACATCTTTTTGTGTATAATTCTAACTTCAATATTTAGGGTTTTTCTTTTTCAATTAAGTAAAGTTTGAATAAAAATTTAGAATACTTCCTTCTTAAAATCTTGTGATGAGGGATCTGCCTAATGAATTTTAGATGTTGACTCATTGAGGACTTTAACAATATGATTTTTCTGATGGTCTATGTTTTCTCTCTCATGGGTTTTGGTTTTCTTCATTTAAAGCACCCCCTGTCTAAAATTGGCTGTATCTATGCTATACTGGACGGATTAACTTCTAGGATTCCAAAGTGTGCAGTACACATTAAGATTCATCCTTTTCCTTAGAACACAGATTCTTAAGAGTGTTGAATTGCCCCGTTGCTTATATGATCACACAGGTCAAATTTTGAGTTGTGAGAAGAATATCCACGAGATTTTTGTTTGTTTGTTTGTTTTTGTAGTCTTAGTTAGGGTTTCCATCATTGTGAAGAGGCACCATGACAAAGGCAACTTTTATAAAAGACAACTTTTAATTGGGGTTGGCTTACATGGTGATAAATTCAGTGCATTATCATCATAGTAGGAAGCATGGCAGCATCCAGGCAGAGATAGTGCTGGAAGAGTCAAGAGTTCTACATCTTGATCAAAGACAGTCAGGAAAAGACTGTCTGTCAGGAAACTAGGAGGAAGATCTCAAAGCCCACACTCACAGTGACACACTTCCTCCATCAAAGCCACACCTCCTCATAGTGCCACGCCCCGGGCCAAGCATATTCACACCACCACATAGTCATACTGAGAAGTTTTAAATAAGTTTTTAGCAGAATCCATTTAGGATTTGTGTTAGAAAAATAAAGGAAATTAGGATGCTCTATGCAGATGTTTACACCTCTGAGGAATTCTTTCTTACAACCTTCCATTCAACTTCAAGTTGGCACCAAAATAATAATGTAGAATAAGATAGAAATTTTAGGAAAGTTCTATTTAGCCATCACTTTTCATGTTATATTTTCCATTTTGAGTTATTTTCCCCCAATTAAAGGAGTTTTTAGTAAATTAATTAGTACAGACCTTGA
This sequence comes from Mus pahari, assembly GCF_900095145.1. Lineage (NCBI taxonomy): Eukaryota > Metazoa > Chordata > Mammalia > Rodentia > Muridae > Mus > Mus pahari. Next base: position 52,550,864 of record NC_034598.1, on the reverse strand, counting down.
GACCTAGAAAAAACTTTGAAACCGGCACTGTCAATATTAACAGTGTCATAACTAATCTGGGCTCACAGGCAACAGGGAAATCTTACATACAAATACGTATTTCCTAAGATGCATAAGATGTGTATGTCAAAAACTTAAGACTGTAATTATTTTTGATGTTTGTGAGACAGTGTAACACAACCCCAGTCTGACATAAAACTCTGTATCGCAGAATGACTTTGAATTACTGACGATCCTCTCTCCATCTTCTTATTATAGTAGTGTTCCACTCTGACCAACTTATGCAATGCCAAAATTGGAGCATGGGGCTTACAACCTACCAGGCCAGAACTCTACCAAATGAGCTGTCTTCCCACAGGAGATTCTGAACATGCATTAAATTTATAAAGGGCTTCAACATGCTTAGTGACCTGAATCTGATTACTCCATACAAAGAATAAGTCTGTGTATCAGGAAGAAACAAAATTCTTCTTGCCTTAGACATAAAGCTAATGCTATGGGACTTTATGCAAATAACATCTTTAAATAGCTGGGAAATAGCAGTCTCTATAGTGTTCTCAGTTGCATTTTCTGGGTAAAACAAGAATGGTTATTAGTACTGCATATAATCTTAAAATTATAACAAATAAAATTGTCTTAAGAGGTTTCAAAATTGTTCAGTCTTGATTACAATATTTATGTAACATTTAAAATTCATTTATTGTTTTAGTAACATGAGTCAGCTATTCTGTAATTTCACACTGAGGGAAAAAATTGGTATTGTTATATATTTGATTAAATTTCTCTGCATGCATGTTAATTTTAGCTAAATATTTAATACAAGGATTGCCATAAAATAGTTTAATATTTTAAAGTTTGTATTATGACTTTGCAAATGAGAAAATAATAGATGCAAGTATAATATGATTAAATATTCATTATACAGCAAGTTAACAAAGAACAAAGAAAGGAACTATTCCTCACAAACAAAATCCTTTTCAATAAATGTTACTTTAACCTGTCTTATTAACATAAATTGTTTCTGTTACCAAATTATTGCACATTAATACTTTAGGTTTCAGGGGTAGTGTGGCAATGATCACAAATAATTTCACATAATTCATTGTATTAAAGCATTTTTAGAAAAACAAATTGGCAGGACTATCCACACTATACTTTCTAAATGTGAAATAAAAAAAAAATACAACAAATTTTAAATAGAGAGATCTCTATAAAAGGATGTTAAATTATTTTAAGAAGCTCATTGGATTTCATAGTGAGGCAAGTAGCTTAATATAAGCATATACATATACATGCACATATATTTATTTGTTTCCTGTTAAAATAGTATAACAGAAAATACAGATCTCCTGTACGTTGGCAAAATTGTTAGTAGAGGTTGTTGCACTGTGCTAAGACTCTTTACTACTGCAACTGTTGTTTCATAACCTTTTGTAGGATGGTTTTATAGATAGTTCATATGTGGCAAGTCTTTCAAGTGACAGTCATACCCAAACAAATCAAATCCTACTGGCGTTCATGGTACCAGAAGGTGCCATTCACACTTCCAAAGAGGTGAAGCACCTTGCAGTCCTAACCAATTATGATGCCTATGAACCTCAACAATTAAGAGCATGGCACAATAACCCTAAAAATTCAGTAATCACACACACACACACACACACACACCCTGATGGAACCAGCAGATCTTTAATTGGACCTAACAAGAGGGGAAACATGCCTGAACCTGGAAACAGAGCCAAGTATCCAGAGATAGCAAAGTCATAGATCTTAGAGAAGAATCGACTACTATTTTAGTAGATCTGCATCATCTCTAATTACATTCTAAATATTTGTTCCTACACATACAGGTTAGTCTTCACCGTTTTGATCAAGGAAACATCTCCTTGCAATGACAGACAATTACAGACAACCCCAATCAATCAAAATGCCATTGTAGAGCCCAATACAACTCATAACGACAATACAATTCTTAAATAAGGACATGGGCAGAATAAGGACAGTCAGAGCCCTTTGAGAATTCAACCTTACACAAGACTATAGGCAAATAAAAGTGTTTAGAGGTGGTGGGTGTAGAGGAATTTTAATCCAGCAACATGGCTGCTCTGGCAAGAGATCACATCCAAAGACCTTCTAGGTTGGTTTGATCTCAGTGGAAGGATACAACTTCATTCCCTCTGGCTGAAATACAGACATGCCCATAGCATACACCTTTAATTCCAAACAATGACATCGAATTGAGGGGCAAATTGACAAGTCAGAGAAAGATTTGACAGAATGAATCAGAGATAGGATATGCCCAATTCTAAGGAGAACAGACAAAAAAAAAAAAAAAAAAAAGAAGAAGAGGCTATTTAAAGAGCAGTGCAGGCAGAGAGGGGGAGCTTTTCTTGAGTTCAGTTGAGTGTGGTGCAATTCAGTCGAATGCAGTTGAGTTCATTCCATCCCATTCAGTACCTGAAGTCAGTGCAGTTCAGGTAGTGGACATCAGAGCAGAGCAATTCAGTGAGAAGCAGAGAGAAGCCAATTTGAATCAGTCAGCCTGGAGAGGAGTTTGAGCCAGAACAGCTCAGTTGAACCAGCCAGCCAATGCTCAGAAAGAGATAGAAAGGGTGGGTTTATTCAGCAGTAAGTCTCAGAGGCTAAAAGCATTCTAGGCCTAGGTTAGCAGACAAAAACTCAACGCTGAGGAATCCTTCAAGGTCTGGGCTTGCAGAAGATTAGATTGGAAGCTAGAAGCTTCCAGGCCTAGGCACAGTTAGAAAAGCTCTGGCCTCAGCCAAACCAAATGTTCATAAAACTTGGATAAAGCTTCACCTCAGCTGTTCATCAGAGGAAATCGGGGGAAATTTACAGGAATGAGGGGGCCTTTCCCAAAGAAGAGAATATTAATTCATTATTTTAAAAAAATGGTCATACATGAAAACATGTACAAATAACATTATACAGAATAAGCTGATTATGTTTGTGTATTTAGTATTATATGTATATATGTGTGGATGTAACAATTACAGAAAACTGAGGCTATAACTTCAAAAGAAAACAAGAAGGGCTGAGTAGGAGGTGTTAGAGGGAGGAAAGGGAACAGCAAAATAATGTAATTATTTTAAAATATAAAAGTAGATAAATTTTAAAAGTCTTATTTAATACACAAGATGTTAAAGGTATCCATTTAAAAATAAGGTAAAATGTATTTTGTTAATGATAATTAAACAATAAGCTATGATACATGTCAAGGTTGATTAGTATACTGGTATGTGTTAAATATTTTATTTTTATACTCTTTCTTATTTTCGCTCGCTCTCTCTCTCTCTCTCTCTCTCTATATATATATATATATATATATATATATATATGTGTGTGTGTGTGTGTGTGTGTGTGTGTGTGTGGTGTGATTATAAATGTATACACATCAATGTGTACACACCATTATTAAGGTTTATTTTCTGTTTGTTAATTTTGCTTATTGCATATCCCATAGGTTGCAATAGGAAATCTATTACGGATCTGCTACAATGTCTTCCAAATATATTTTCTGTGGCAGAAGAGTATTTGTATCCAGAATGACTATTTCTTACCTTTTTATATATGCATATACATCCATTTACACTTACAACCAAATTTAAATGTGCCAGAGTTTTCCTTGAATACTTTTGAGACTTCTTTTCAGAGATGGCCCATATTTTAAGGTTTCTGGTAACCTTTTTGGACACTCACATTCGAAAGGAATTGGGTCTTTTTGCACTGATTAGTTGTAGTATTGAGGGCAGTTGTGAAGCTCAGACAACACTGGGACAAAGCAGGTGAATGAAATTGTAACTTTTCTCTGATATTTTGTAAATTTCTGCTTTGCACCTTTCCCTTTTAAATCAATCAACCATTCTTCCAATCTTAATAGCTTCTCGTATTCCTATAGAATAATAGGATCTATTATTCTATTGTTGTGTGTGTGTGTGTGTGTGTGTGTGTGTGTATACTAAAACATGTACAGTATATGCATCCCTTGAACCAGTTGTAGAGGTTCTAATTTAATGTTTCTTATTAAAAATGTCTAGAATCTTATTTAGAGTGAACAAAGGAGAGAATCAAAAGAATAAGAGACTTATTAACACATTAGATTGACGAACATGTTTCTCAGTAATTTAAAACAGCCTGCTATTTCAGAAGACATGGGTTAAACTCCCAGTATCCACATGGAAGCTCTCAATGTCTGCAACTCTATTTCTGGAGATCCAATGTCATTTGTTCTTGTCATTCACCAGGAATACAGGTGAAACATTGACATACTTTCAGGAAAAATATTCTTAGACATTAAAAATACCAAAACAAAACAAAACAAGAAACAAACAATATAAACATTGATAAATTAGAAGTGTCCAGTAGTTGCCTGACCCAGACCCGGTCATTTTTCTGAACCTCATGAATGGGTTGTTATGACCCAGAACATTATGCATATTAAGTTACATTTCACCTATGATTTCATTTTAAGGTAACCTAATAAAACATTGACAATCATTCCTGAGACATCCTAATTGTCATCCTTCTTCAGAGTTAAAGTACTTTCTTCAAGTATTATAAAGTTGAAGCAGCTAATCAATCTGTTTAATAACTGTTATTGACTTTTAGCAAAATGGTGTTGCTTTCAGAAACTCTTTGATGTCCAGCTTTTCTACTATGACTTCTAGGAATTTTCTATCATTTTCTAGGAATAAAAACTGCAATGTAACCGAATCATGTCACAAGGTCGTCTAATATGACTTTCACAATATATTGCTTTGACTCCAACATAATGACTTCTCTGACATATATTGCTTTGGCTTATAATGAAGTATTAAATTTAAGGACTCCTTTTGAGTAATGTAAATAAATGTTATCTAAGAAGTATCACTGAATCATAATGCATGAATAACATTATCCTACCCTTTACATTTACTTAAATGAAAAATATTCCCAGCTTAAGCTTAAGCATGCATGCTTAGAAGACAGGAGTAGGATTTTATTTTGTCTAGTTGGAGCAAGCTATTGAAAATATATCCGGATAACATCAACATAATAGAAATTAATTATCTTATGAATCATTAGCATGTTGGCTTTGAATTATCTGAAATGTTCTATAAGCATAGCAAGCATATTTATTGACAGATAAATGACCATTCCATTTAATATGCAAATAACTTAATTCTAAACTAATTACTGTTCGTGAAGAGATAAAGCACTGAAGAACTAAAGAAGCTGGGGAAGATGTTGGAACAGAAAGTTGCATGTAAAAAAATAAGATTCATTTACAATAAAATAGGATATGTTCTCTAAAAATGTATTCTATAACTAATGAAACTTTTACAAAAATATCAAATATATATATATGATATTTTTGTAAAAGTTTTGTAAAAGGCATATATATATATATATATATATATATATATGCCTTTCCAGTAGCAAAAAAATAAATAAAACAAAACCAAATATGAAAAATATGATTGAAATCTAAATTCTTGGGAATTGCACTGCTCGTATATCCATGAGAGAGTAGCACATCTGGCACTTGAGCAGTGACTTTACTAAATATTTCAAAATACTTTGATAGATACAACTCAAGATTCACAGCATTTACTTAGCTGAAATCCTAATGTGAAACTTCAAAAAAAATATCATGCTTACTTACTTCATTTAATGTTTCTGATCTACAGCTTGACTAACTGAATTTTATAGAAGTTCATGATGTCGTTCTTCTAGAATTCAAAACCATGGCACTGGCTGTCCTTGGCATCGCATTGGAGCCTGACTGTGTGGGTGGAAGATGCAGATGCTCAGCACAGCACGGAGCTACCTGTTAGGCTCTGCCTCCTACATCGTTCTTCAAGTCAATCTCAGATTGAATCCCAGGTCCTCCATCATGCCAAATGAGCACTCTTCTACTGGGCTGTTGCTTCAATCATGTTTATTTTGAAACATAGTCTCACTCTGGACACCATGCGAGCCTGGAGCTTGCAGTCCTCCTGTTGACCCATTGCCAGTAAATCTGGGCTTTACCATATGGCATCTTTCAACCTTTTAAAGACATGTTTTTGCCATTTTAAATTGTGTACGTGTGTGTATCTGTATATAAGCATGGGAGTCCAAGACCCCTCGAGGCCAGAGGCACTGGATCCCCATGACATCCCAATCACAGTTCGTTTGCGTTGTCTGATGCAGATGATCGTGTGTTAACTCAAGTTTTCTGAGAGAGCAGTAAGTTCTCTTAATGACCAAAACCATCGCTCTAGCTTCACATCATTTAAACTTAATTACTACTCAAAAGTTCAATCTCCAAGAAATTGAGTCAGAGTAGATTTACAGCCTGTTCATACTATACGCCAAATTAACCCAAGGAATACCTAATCTCAACTGTGTTTTCTCCTGCTGAATATTTCCATACATGACCAATACTTGATGTTAAAATCTGCCGTTCTGTCTAATAACCTTTCTAATGCCACTGTGAATGAATATTTTTATGATTCTTGTTGGAAACAGAACAGCTTTTTGCTGTAATGAATATTGAAGTTATTTATAATGTCTTAGAAATAATCACGCACACTCACACACACACACAAAAGCAAAATGAAACTTTAACATATAACTTTAGGGAAAAGCAGGAAGAAAAAAGTAATTTAATTGCTTTAAAACAAATAAGTTAATTGCTTTAAAACAAATTAGCAGTCCAATTTTAAAATTTAATGTATTTAATACCACCATGTATCAATATTACTCAATATCCATATAATACAACCATATATAAATATTATTTGACTTTTAGATAAATTTTCATTGTCATAATGAGGAAACAAATGAAATTATATGTGGAAAAAATTTAACATATAAATTATTTAATTCACATATTTTAATTGCTTGATTTATTTCTAATAAACTATTTTACAATGTTTACCTAAATCTCCATATTTATACTATTTCAGTCCATGCAAAAATATAGTAAAATATATACATTTTTCCAGATATTAATTTAGCTATGGCAGAGTATTGGAAAATTATTATAAGTAGTCACCTCTAATCCTCTTGCTGTGGTTAACTTTAGCTTCATAACTTCTACTCTATGTCAAGGATTTTTTTGACACAAGTGTCACATTGTGATTTCTCTCTGGTTTCTACTTGGCTTGTGAATCTGTGTGGCTTCCGTACAAACTGTTCTGACCAGAACACAGGAGGCAGCTTATTGTAGAAATAGTTGGCCATTCTCAAGGAATGAGAATGAGCAAGAACTGAAGGGACCATTGATAATCTCTATTTTAGGTCCTTATCAGTCTCTCAAATGGAGAGTTTTCCAGAAGGGTTGTTTCCTGTCCAGGTAACTGGCAAGCCCACTCAGATTAACTTTTAATGGAGGTGACGTTGGTATGTCTATTCAATATTAGAAACCCGACTTAAACAGTCACCATGTGGTTTTTTAGACAATCTCCAATGCATATCTCTATGCAATACCAGAGAATGAACCAGACAGTGGAATTTTGGGCAACAATTTTGTAACAGAGCAACTTATAAGGGATTAAAGAAACAAGAAAAATGAATCTATATAAAGAGCTGTGATTTCAAAGGAGAAAATGGCCTTACCTTTAAAGCACACATGAAGGACAACCTCCTCTCTTTTCCCTCCCTCCAGTTTGTGTAATCTGATCATGTCAGTCCGTGGGGCATTTTAAGTTTTAACGTTAAGACAGTCTTGAAGCTTCTCCTCCATATAACCTGTCACTGTTTTTCCACAGGCAAAAATGTTTACTTGCCAGAGTCACAGGATGTAGGAGTCAAAGTTGATTTTCATGGAGAAGACATTGTCAATGACTTTCACCTGTGCTGTTTTCTAACTAGCTACATGATATATATTTGATTTGCGGTGTTGTTTGGTTTGGTTTTGATTTTGAGATAGGGTCTCATTATATAGCCCTAGCTGTCCTAAAACAAATTAATGAAGTGTTGTTACAGTGTGTACTACCAAGCACAGGTCTTAACACATACATTTTTTGACTATATTAACTCTACATAGACTTTTCTGCTATGAACCATGGTTTCTTTCCCCTTCCCTTTATCCTACAGATTTTGGCAGAATGTAGTTTGTCTCTGTTTGCAGAAGGATGTGGTCTTATGGTTGGTCACTCTTATTTTATTGGCTCTTCAGCCAATAAATGAAGATCACACCGGATCAGTTAAGTATTGCCCTAATTCAGGCAAAGTGCTTAGCCTTTGACAGTCTGTGCTTCCTCTGCTCCCTAGTCCTAATGCTATAGAGGAGACAGAGTAACATGCATCTCATGGTCCTAATGCTATAGAGGAGGCAGAGTAACATGAATCCCATCTTGCTTTTTCCTTTGCTCCTGTAGTGTTTGAGGGTTCTGGCCCTTCCCTTGTCCAAAGGGACAAACATTGGAAAGGGGAGCATGGTTCATGGAAAGGACTATTCATCAGTTCTGTCATTGGACCTTTCTGCATTCCACAGTGAAAGATTTTAGTTCTCTGTAGGCACTTGGATGATGAAGGTTCTGTTTAAAACAATCTCCTGAGAGTCCAAACATACTCCATCCTGGGATTGGACTCCATCTTAAGAGAAGGAAAAGCCTGAGAACTTGACCCCAAGCTGAACCTAAGCTGCACCCCAGCGCCAGGAAGGACCCTATGATTATAATTAGCCTTAAAGGTATCTGATAGATCTCTATATTCAAATGTTGTGACTACATTACAAATAATGCGCCAATCAGCATTTTATTACATACTGAATATTTTTGTTTGCTGCTTTGAATTACACATATTTTGAAATTCTTTATATTATGTTTCAACATCACAATATGAAATGGCAAAAAACGTAGTAGCTGAACAGAACCTACCTTGTGGCAGCGAATCCTTAGGCATTAGCCAGCCATCTTTGGTCACACTCTTTGGTGTGTCATTGGATCTGAGAAGGTCATTCTTTCTTCACCACCAGCCACAGAAAGCAATGTTTTCTAGCTTTTGACATTTTAAGACCATATACCAGTGATGATATAAAACAAAACAAAACAAAACAAAACATGGGTACATTAAAGTCCGCAGATTTATTACAGGTAGTTGAGCCCAAGACCCCCACTAGCTTGCTTGCTTGCTCTGCCTGTGGAAATCCTCACAAAGGCTCTAGTTCCCTGCTTTGCTCCGTTCTCTGCTTCCTAAATACACAGATATTTGCATGGGTTCTCTTGTCTTTAAGTAAATAACAGGTGTCTTAGTCAGGGTTTCTATTGCTGCACAAACATCATGACCAAGAAGCAGTTGGGGAGGAAAGGGTTTATTCAGCTTATACTTCCATACTGCTGTTCATCACCAAGGAAGTCAGGACTGGAACTCAAGCAGGTCAGAAAGCAGGAGCTGATACAGAAGCCACAGAGGGATGTTCTTTACAAGACTACTGTTCAAGAACCAAGACTACCAGCCCAGGGATGACACCACCCACAAGGGGCCCTCCCTGCTTGATGACTAATTGAGAAAATGCCTCACAGCTGGATCTCATGGAGGCACTTCCCCAACTGAAGCTCCTTTCTTGGTGATAACTCCAGCCTGTGTCAAGTTGACACATAAAACCAGCCAGTACAACAGGGATATTCTGCTTGAACCAATTCTATCCGATCTTCAAGAGATGATTTTAGATCTAACACACACTTTCTTGAGACACTCAATTTGGGCAAAAAGCCTGATGGTGGGTCTGTTTAATAGGAAACTGCTCCCTTCAGATTTTGGCTGCTGATCAGTCTCTTCACCTTCCGTTTTTCTCTGATCATACCCCAGTAAGAGTCCAGTTTATGATGCTTGAGTTGGAATCCTCTTCTTCAAGTTAATTCTGTTTTGAGTTAGAAATATAAGTACACCATGTCCTCCTTCTTGCTACTTCCTCCAAATTCTCCCTTATTCTTGTCCTTCAGTTGATCTTTTGCAAATTCATGCATCTGATATCACCTAACACTGTTACACACACACACACACACACACACACTCCCCTAAATACACCCTGCTCAGTCTATATATTGTTACTTGTATATTTTCAGGGCTGACCTAAATTGTTGGTAGGTTCTTCCCTGAGTGAGACTATTTTTTCCTGCTATGAAGCATCACTTAATTGCCTGTAATTCTTTTTGTAGATTGAGACCTCATGTCTATTGTTGGCATGTATATTCCTAAATACGTACATATGACCTTCTCAGTCTGGCTAATTTTATCTGTATGCATATTTTCAGGACTGATCTTTAGCCTTGCAATCCTTTGTCCTTATGTTTCCTCAGTAATTTCCTTCCTCTATTCACCAACCTTGTTTCTTATTCTATTGGTTAGTATTATGTTCAGAGTTCTTCTCAATCAGTTTCTCCTACTATAAAATTCCGTTGCTGTAGTTCCCACACATACTGTGACAGTGCCGAGCACTCCTCCTCCCCATTCTCCCACAAGCATTACTGAATATGTTTTTAAAAAGACATGTGAAATGAAATAAAGATTGACATTTTTCCTCATCATATTGTGTGCCACCTTATGTTACTACAGCCGACTGACCATTTCATTAAAAGAATATATATCACGATTATTATCTATTTAATTGAGGTAGTATTGAATAATGTTCAAATTTGTATACAATAAAATTACTCCAGGAAGACAAGCTTTTCTTGAAGATCATTTAAAAAGGACTTTGAGTCAAAATATAACCATATTTATGGGAATAAAAAGACACAATTACAAGACTTTTGCACAATCAATTTTTTAAATTTCTTTATTATTATTTTCTTTATTTACATTTCAAATGCTATCCCGAAAGTTCCCTATACCTCACCCCTGCCCCTGCTCCCCTACCCACCCACTCCCACTACTTGGCCCTGGCCTTCCCCTGTGAATGAAGATTTGCACAATCAATTTTCTACTTAAAATAGCACACAACAATTGTTGATAGTGACTAAAAGTCATTATTCTAAAAGCCAAATTCATTCTAGCCAGAGTTACACAAACAAATGATAATTTGCTAAGTAAAATGTACATTCACACCCATACAGGGGTAGAAAACTAGTCAGAAGGGCTTTTGAGAGCTCACCAAGAATAAAAGATCTGGGATTCCATTGGTAACAGCGTCCACCTGTCTTGCATGGCCCACTTAGAAAATTTCGCTGGAACTCTGGATAATACACTTGTCTTTTGTAAAATGATAATTATTCCAAGAACAACATTTTGAACAAAATTAAGCCAATTAGAATTCTTTCTGGGAGAAGTAATTAAAAGCTAGACCCAATTCTGTCAAATTCTGGTGAAGGCACAATGCAAAAAAAAAAAAAAAAAAATCCAAGAAGATTAAACATTTGTAGAAAAATACTGACTCTTTAAATGAAGCCATGAATATGCTCAGGTTTGTCTTTTCCCACACTAAGCCCTGTGTGGGGGATAAATCAGTTCATGCTAACAGAAATCCATAGGAAACATTCTGGAATCATTTTCATACTTTCCAATGAAGCCAGGCTTGGATCTGTTTTATCAGTAGAGTCCCATACAGTTGAACACTGATGAACTCTCTCAGGTGATGCAGATACTCTTTGTATACATGGCTTATAATTTTGAAGGTTAAAGCAATTCACATATGTATCTAGATAGGTCAGTGTCATAAACTAGTAAGAATAGTTTATTTTTCTATATGTACTCATTTTCATTCTTTTTATGTATCTTTTTTCTGGTATATTTTCATTCATAAGCTACTGATTTAAATTTACCCACCATTTAGTAGAAATTTTCATTGCTTATACTTTGAATTCTAATATTTAAATAATAATCTGGGTTCTTTCCATTTCAAAATTATGACAGTGAGTACTATGTAATAGTGAGGGGACCAAAGCGATCTTCTGATTCTAGGGGGTTTACATTCCATTTTGCCTATGACAAACAATGTTCATCTACTCCCTCAACCATCCATGCACCCTTAAAACTGCTGAGACACTTCTGCATGCATTTCCACAAATATGTTAATGTAATGATATCTGGAATTAACTTGATCAGTATGACAAAAATATACTATTCAACATAGCAGAGATAATGCAGGTGTGTATGAGTTTTCAAAATTAAACTGGGACTCAATACACAGCAACTGTGAGTGCTGTTGCAATACGAGTCTAAACGTGGTTATTTGGTTATTTTCTAGTTTTTCTTTTTTCTTTCTTTCTTCCTTCCTTTCTTTCTTTCAATCTTTCCTCCTCCTCCTCCTCCTCCTTCTCCTCCTCCTCCTTCTCCTCCTCCTCTTCCTCCTCCTCCTCCTCCTCCTCCTCCTCTTCCTTCTACTTCTCCTCTTTTCCCTTCTCTTCTCCTCTCCTCCTTCTTCTCCAACTTCTTCTTCTTCTTCTTCACCCTCTCTCCATCCTAATCTTGAAAGCTCTGAGGCTGAGAACATATCCATAGAAACAGCATAGAAATGACAGACAAAATGGCGGAAGATCTTCATGGGTAGTAAAAAAAATAAATAGGGATTTCAGCCAGCAGAAAACACATTTTAAGTATTTTAATTTAATGAACTCAAATTATTTGTTCAACTTGTTTAATGAGGAGCAATTATATATGAGGTTCTCTACAGATTCAGAAGATACATTTTGGGAAACCATGAAAATATTAATTGTAGACTTAATAGAACTTGAATATTAATTTTTTGAAGACATGAAAAATAAACAAAATTGGCAGTATTTGCTATAAAGGTACTTTTAAAATGAGTAATAATCTTAAGTAGGAGGACAAGATTTTCTGAAGCAGTGCATGTGGGCATCTGGTTGGAATAGATTTGATAGACAAAAGGAAGAGAAAAATTGGAGAAAATACCCACACTGTGTTCTAGAATTTTGCTCTGCCATTGAGAACTTGGGTTTTAGCTAAAGGAGCAATATAATCAAGAAACTATAGGCAATTGAGACATAATATGTAGTGAGGAGTATAATTCTTTATGGATTTATTGACACATACACGCCTGCATGCTGTAAATCAATTGCACTTTACTTATTTATCTATCACAACACCAGTGTTAAGTTGTATACCTACATTACTTAGGGTATAACAGCAAGGAAAATATTTTCATGTTAAATATAGATGTAATTAGTTTTTTGTTATATAGTTGACTTCAGTAGCTAGTATAGTCCCACACTTAAGGAGAATTGACTATTTCATTTGGGCAGTGAGTGAAGGCTTGCTGAGGAGCTTATCTGAAGAGAAGAAGGTGAGTCCTCTGTGGATCTGGTCAGAGGGAATGCATTTGACTGAAGAAAAATAACTGTGGATGCGGTGATTTCATTAAGTACTAAACTAAACAGTAAATAAATCTTTAGAATAGTACGGCTCCAGTACAAACAAGAGAAAGAAAAGTAAGAAGAAGAGATAGGAGAGGAGATAATAGTGTATAAAACAGACAAGACATGAGGATTTGCAGCTTACTGGATTGTAATAAAATTTAGTGAGAAGTGTTGATCAGCTAAATTCAATGATCTGACTCATAGTGAGTCAAAATCTCTCTTGCAGTAATGTTGAAAACAGACTTTGTTTTAGAATGTGTAGGAAAATGGAAGGTAGAAAAGTTTTCAGTGACATAGGGTAAGCCTAATAATAACTTTGCCACTTTGATAGAATTAGAGGTAGTGTAGGTGATGATGTACTGTTCAAACATCTGCAAATGCTGAATGTTCAGGGGAGTTTATGATTCTAGATAGTGTTCAAGGAGAGGATAAGTCTGGAAATATACAGGCAGTAGCCAACAAGGTAGAAGAGTTGTTGGTCAAATAGAACGTCTCTTGGATGAAAGTACACAAGGTTTTATGCAGTTTAGCACTTGGACAGTAAATTGCAGGGATGAAAAAATAGGAAAGAAGATTGAGAAGCAAGAAAAGCCAACAGTGAAAGAAAGAAATGCAGGTGAGACAATTCAGGAACATCCTCCAGAAAGGTGAGAATGTAAGTTGCTACTTCAAGAAGATTGATTTTACATATCTATCTATCTATCTATCTATCTATCTATCTATCTATCTATCTATCTATGTATCATCTATCTATCTATCTATCTATCTATCCTATTGATGTAAGATCGCTGCTAAATTTGACAACATTTACTAAAGCAGGGGATGTGGAAATCTAGTTGGGGTAGAAAAAGAGAAGAGAAAATTGGAGACAAATGTTCACTACTTTGCTTTTAGAATTTTGCTGTGCCATTGAAAAATGGGCTTTAATGAAAGGAGCAATGTAATCAGGAAAAACATGTGCAATTGAAAACATGCATATATGTGTGTTTGTTGTGCATACATAACACCCACACAATATATGCATACATGCATACATACATTCATTCATTCATACTTACATATCAAGCACAAGTAAGGGTATTCCAGCATACAATTTTATGGCCATATAGACCCACTATTATAATTTTTATCACTATAAAGTATCCTTGATTTTAAATTTTTACTAACAGAGTTAGAAAACATATATTCCTCTGTTTATTATGTTTTCACTTAACTATTGTTTTAAATTCAGATACATTTGGTAAAAAGATTTATTCATTTGTATTGTACAGTATTACATTGAATTGTAAAATTATATTTCATATTATTTATCCAGGTTGCTACTGTTGAATGTTGATGCTACTTCCTGGTTCAGAATTGTTACTAGAAATCAAATCTGCAATATATTGGACATATCTTTTCACAGACATGTAATGGAAAGTTTTATGTGTCATTATGAATAAGAACCTATATAGTTGAAAAACACGTTTTCTAGCTGTTTCTGTGAAAATGTTTCTAGAAGAGATTATTATTTAAATGAATAGGTCAGAAAAAGAAAACTGCCTTTTGCAGTGGCAGGAGTCATCTGAGCTGTAGATATCTATTGCTTTATCTCCTTGCGCATCTGAACTCCTGGTGTTCATATAGGCTAACCTCTGTTACTTTTTCACTTGCATATATTTTACCTGCTTTAGCAGGAATTTTGATGGGCAGTGATGTGGTTGTTTATTCTAGTTCAATTAAATAATATTGATAAATTCAATAATGAATATATTTGGTTTGATTGTCATCTGTTTCTTTGTTCCTGATCCATTACCTTAGTTACCATTGTTCCTGTACTTTCTGTCTTCTGTGTTTGGTAAAATGACTTTCTTTTATAGATCTCTGGAATTAAAAATCCTTAGTTTTAAACAAGTTTTAGTTTCTAACATATAATATAAACTATAAACTCTTTACAGTACCAAAATTCCATTCTTTGTCATATGATTTTTCTTATTTTAAGTAGTTTTGTATTTATTTGAATATATTTTAAATAGTTATAACAGACATCCCTTGATATTCAAAACATTTTATTGCAAAAATTTACAGAGAGAAATCCAGTTAGAAATTACAAAACTCTAATTAAACTACAAAGTTATACAAGATTATATCTTATACATTTTTTAATAATTACAAAACTGTTCTTGATGATATTTTAGCCAATATATGATCAATAAGTGTGCCATGTGCATTTGAAAAGGCCATATCCACTTCAGATCTATGTTAATCTTAGTTACTCTTCCTTGAATAAGCTCTAAAGTGTCTCCTTGATTGCTTAACTCTACTATGGCTCTTCTTTCCTGTGCCCTTTAACTTCACCATCTTCATACTCAGCCAAGGAAATGATGAATATTTTCACATAGATTTACGTGCTTCATTACTGAAAACTCCACTCCTATCAGTGGAGAATATCCTAGAGAATATTTAAACCAGCAAGCTGGTCCTGGATGTTGTTCTTTGTTTCTTTCATTCAGAAAGATATTTACAATTTGAAATACTTCTATTTCTCTTTTTTTTTCCCCCAAGATTATTTAGAAAATTCTATCTTGGGAAAAGCCTGGATTAATATTAGTATTCGCTTCATTTGTTTATTTCTCTTTTTTTTTTCCTTTTAGCTGTACTGACTATGCAACGCACATTCTTTATTCAAGTCCCATAGGCAGTTATTTTTGCACTATGACTTTTTAATAATTTTCTTATAACAGTAAGAAAATAATTTTAATATAGCTACTATAGAATGGCGATAACTCAAGAGTTTGGATATCTTTTAGAATTTGAAAATAGCTTGCTTGTGTGAATAAAAGAAGTACTCATGAGAGTCATATGTTTTAATGATATAACAGGAAGAGAATATTTTCTGGAACAAATACCAAACAATAGAAATTTAACAATGTATTCAACAAATAAAGTTTAGTTTATCTATGAAAAAGAAGACTCTAGGAAATAAATGCAGCAATTTAACAGTTAATATGCATGATAGTTTAAAGAGGTATGGCCCCCTCTAGATTCATGTGGCTGAGTCCTTGGTTATAAGAAACAGCACTATTAGGAGATGTGACTTTATTGGAGGGGGAGTTTATTGTTAGAGGATCTGTGTCACTGTGGAGGCAGGTTTTGAAGTTTTAAATACTTAAAATATACTCAATGTGAATCATATCTAGTCTCCTCCTGGTTGCCTACAGAATAAGATATAGAATGCACAGCTCCTTCAGGATCTTGTTGGCCTGCACACACCATGGTTTCTGCCATGATGATAATAGACTAAACCTCTGAAACTCTAACCCCACCCCAACTAAATGTTTTCCATTATAAAAGGTGCCTTGTTCATTGTGTCTTTTCACAGAAGTCTGTATGACTGGGATATGACTGTGATAGGCCTGATCATGCTTTTGCCTGGAAGAATGTGCATTTTGGGAGTTTGAGTGGATAAAGCAACAGAATACTCTAAGTGTGGATTAATGGTCCGTACTAGCAGAAACGTGGGAGACAATATTTCTGAGGGTATTTTGAACTTTGGGGGCCTAACTCAGGAAGTTTCAGAGGAGAATTTTAATAGGTGTCCTAGAGATTATTCTTATGATATTTTGGGGAAAAAAAAGTGACTGATTTTTGCCCTTGTCCAAAGAGTCTCAGGTGAAGAGATTTAGAATAATTATGTTGAAGCAGGTGGCCACCCACCCATCTTCAAAATGTTTGACCCAGAATTGTTCCAAACCCTGATACTATTGCTGATGCCAAGATGTGCTTGCAGACAGGAGCCTGGCATGGCTGCCTCTGAGAGGCCCTACCAGCCGCTGACTGATACAAATGCAGATTCTGACAGCCACCTTTGTACTGAGCTGGAGGGACCCTTATGGAAAAGTAAGGGGAAGAACTGAAGGAACTGAAGGGGAGTTCAACCCCATAGGAAAAACCATAATATCAGTTAACCAGGCCCCTGAGACCTCCCAGGGACTAAGCCACCAACCAAAGAGCATACATGGGCTGGTATGCTACACATGTACCAGAGGACTGCCTTGTCTGGCCTCAGGAGGGGATGAGCTTTGTCCTGTGGAGGCTTGATGCCCTAGAGAAGGAGGATCCTAGAGGGGTGAGGTGGTTGGGTGAGCATCCTTTTAGAGGTGAAGGGGAGGAGTGATGGGTTAGGGGGCTCATGGAGGTGGAACTGGGAAGGGGGACAATCTTTGGAATGTAAATAAGCAAAATAATTAATAAAATATAAAATAAACACAAAATGTGTTCTTCAAAAATTAAAGGGGCAAAATTTTAAAAAATTAAAAAATTAAAGAAAGTAGAATGCAAGTAAATTCTGTGTTTAAGGAGGTAAAAATATTAAAGATACTAAATGGAATTCAGCAAGTGTTAACCTCAGGGCAAGATTCCACCCAGCTCAGTTTCTGTCATGTAAAATGTATGTTCCCCAAGGGACATTGTCACCTACTCTAAAGTTCTACTGTGCTTGAGGTTATATGAAGAAGAGTTATATCATGTTAGGTTTCATTATGACCTGGTTATTATTTATGCATCTACAGTTGTATGATAAATAACTATGACATGTAAAGCTTTGTCATACTCCGGTTATAGTTTTCATTTGAACATAAGGAGATATATGTCCAGGTGACAAAGTATGGATTTTGATGGCTATTCTTGTTTGTCAACTAAACTGTATCTGGCGTGAATCACAATCCAGAAATGGAAGGCAACTTATGGCAACAGAAGCATGCAGGTCTCCCTCCTGAAACTACGGCCAGTCCGGAATCGGAAAGCCATAGCAGCAACCTGCAAGGGCCCACACCTGCAAACCTGCTTACTAACCACAATCTGAGGGATCAGCTCCACATCCCAGCGGTATTACAACCGCCTACCAATTGCTAGTAGCAAAACATCAAGTGTTTCAACTCATGTGCCTGTGGAAGGGCACTTTAGACGCAAACCCTAACCTTCTCTTTCTGGCCCTGTACCCTATCCTTCAAAGGCCCATGACTATCTGACGACTGAAAACGCAGTTACTTCAACTGCATGATCTCATGTCCTGATCCCAGTTTCTTCTGAGACTCAGGATGGCCTTTTCTCTGTGAGTCTCTATAAAACCAGAAAAACATGTTATATAACTCACATGGGATAATGTTCTCCATTCCCAAAAGGAGGATTAGGATGATAAAGAGAAATCAGTGAATCACTACGAGATTAAAACTCATCAATATGAACATCAAAACATTCACCTTCAAGTGTGTTTCTTGCATATGTGACGACATTGAATAAGTTCACCCTAGATGGGCATATCATCTCTGTGCTTGTCACTCATAGTAAATATGGTCTTTTCCTTGGGACAGCTCCATTTGTGACTACACCTGTTGTTTGCTCTCTATTGGATCACTTTGTGTACACTGCCTTGGTATTTTTATGTGTGTAGGCAACTCCCTTAAAAGCATGTGATTTTAAAAGGACAGAGTACAATGAATACTGTGGCCGGGATCTGGGAAGCCTAGTTGGCTGTGTGACATAATTACTCTACCATTGGATACACACATAAACCAAGATTTCTTGAGCATGTGTGCACAAGTCCTGGAGTCAACCTTGAGTCTCTTTCCTCAAGAGACATCCACCTTATTTTTTGAAGCAAGGTCTTGCCAGTTAGGTCCATCTACTTAGCTACTGCATACATATTCAAATTCCCCCTGTGGTTTACAGACCTTCCAGGTTCTAGGAAGGCAACTTTATTTAAGCACTGTTGACATTTACAGTGTGATATTTTCTTCCAGTGGAGGCAGTTGTCTTGTGTGTTCTAAAGTTTAATAAAGTCCCCTTCCTGTACACAAGATGACACAACAAGCAATGTCTGCAGACATTGCCAAGTTTTCACTGGGCATCTCTCCCAGTTGAGGATCACTGGTCTAGGATATAGGATATGAGTAGGTCACAGTCACACTTGAAATACTTCTCAGTCTTTCAGTGAAGATGAGTGCTCACACAAGTTAACATGGAAATAGCTCTCTTTCTTCATTTCAAAATCTTTGAGATGGGTTTTCAGTTTTAACCTGAAGCCTTCTAATATGTGGAATCATCCTCAAATCATGTTTTCTATTTTCAGTACAAAGAGCCAGTTTTCTTTGGTGGAACGAAGCTCTTGGGTAATTTTGTGTACTTTATATGCGCTATACTGTCTTTCAGCTTTCACACCTACTGTGGTTCTCAAACAGCAATTAACACACCTTACATTTCTATTTTCTCTGTCATCACTCTATGAATGTAGCTGTCAATAACTATTCTACAACCTGAATGTTATGCTTTCTTGAAACTCCCTCTATCAAATAAAATAGCCAATTACTTTTAAATCCAGTCTCACTCATATTTCAGACATGAGTACAGTCACTAGATTCTTCCCTAAATGTAACACAAATAGCTATTAACCCAATCACTGATAGAGGTTTCATTTCCATCTTAAACCTTATAACTTTAGGCTTCTCTGGCTCTATCTCTATCAGCATTCTGGTTACCTGAGATTCCATTGTAATGCCCTGATAAGATATACTTAAAACATTATAAGCCTTGTTTAACTCTCATTTCCAAATCTTCAACAACTAAATGGGAAGCTCTTCACAGAAGATGGCTATTTCCCAGCATTCCTGAGATGTTGTAGTGCTTTGTCTAGGGTTGAAAGCTCGTGAAATTTTCCTTCTAGTGGTGAGCCTTGAAATTACATATGTACAAGTAAAAATATGATATATATTTATATTATATGTGTAAATATTATACATACATATATATTTAAATTTTTAAAAAGAGGACAGAGGAATACAATTGAGAAAGACCACAGGAAAGCACATAGGAGGGGTTAGAACAGGAAAAAGAAAAGGGAAAATGTTTTCATTGAATTTTAATTTTAATAAATAAATACTTACAAAACCTCCATAGTTTTAAATTCCTCCTCTTGAAAATGAGCTCTGAATGCTTAAGAATTCTTTTGTTCATTTTATAGCAACAGTCATAATTTTTGCTACAAATTTGCTATATGATTTTTCTTACTGGGTCATGATACCTTAACAAAGCATCTAAAAGGAGAAGAAAGTCTATTTTTGATCAAGGTTTAAGAGGAATTCGGTTTGTCATTATGAAGAAAACACAGAAGCATGGCTTGCTTTGCATACAAGGAACAGCCTACAGCCTCTTTTTCCATGATGGAGAAGTCATGAGCTGGACCAGAGCATGAAGTGGCCATTATCTTCAAAGACCTACACTGAGGGACATATGTCCACTAGCTGTGCTCCAAATCCCAAGTACACAACCTTCCCAAACTACGTCATCGTCTTGGAAACAGGAAATCTACACATGAGTCTATGGAGACACTGCAGATTCATATCCAGTTTGAATTAAATTAGCATCCTGGGTATGGCTTTTCTCGTGATGCACCTTGGGAAATAAACTGTAATTTCCACAGAAGGAGGAGTTAGGTTAAAGATGTATTCAAGAGGACACCTGTAGGTATGGTGTGAGATAAAAGGCTCACTGGAATTTACCTACGGGGAGTTATCAGAAGAATCATTATAGCAGTTCCCACCTCAATTACTCAATCACTCAGTGCCAAGGGTCTCATATAGTAGCCTGTCTGCCCTCATGCATAATATTGTCCTCTCTTGGAACTGGATAGTGAGTAAATCTTTTCACTCCACAATGTTCCCTTTCACAGAGTACCCCACAGAAAAAGGAAAGGAAGTCTGTAGTAGGCCAAAGATCCTAAAAAGCATTGTTTTACATTGCTTTCTGTAATTGTGAAAAAGACTCAGACCAAAAGCAACTTAGGGAAAGAGAGGGCTCATTCCATCTTACAGGATGCAGTCTACTTTTGAGGGAAGACAAGGAATCTCAATCAGGAACTTTACGTACCATATAAAACTTGTCAAGTAGAACTTAGGCCACCTCCACTTTACAGTGGCTGCATTCTCTGTTCATGTCCTGTAGTTCTTTAGTCTCCAATATCGTGTAGTGTCCATGGCAACTGAGGTTGCAACTCCACCGTCGACAGCCCCTAGCCTCTCTATGGAGATTCTTAGCCTGCAACATGGTACTAAGCATCAGACTCTCTCTATGACTCCTTCTACCCTGTAATTTCCATGCCTTCAAAAACCCAATACCTTGTGAGAGACTCTTCTGCATTGCCAGATGTGGCTACCAGCTTCAGATGAAGCCTTGTCTCCCTTGAACCACAGCTCCTGTGTGCAGGTTCTGGGGAAGTGAGTTCCTTCTGTTCCTGGGAAACACTGGAGATTTAATCTCAATGGTAAAATCTTATTAATCACAGCTGGTTCTTCAGCCTTAAGTCACTACCTCCCCAGTATCACAGTAAAAGGACAGGTTTCATTTCAGTGTCAGTGATACCTTGTTAGTCAAACCTGATTCCTTGACCCCACAGAACCCACACATGCAGATTCTTAAAGTTTACTTTCTTTCAAGAAATGATATTCCATTTTATTTTTAATTAGGTGTGAATGAACATGTCTGTGTAGTTTTGTTTATGGCAGTGCCCTCAGAGACCAGAAGTGGGTGACAGATCCCACAGAACTTCAGTTAGGGTTGGGTGTAAATCACATGATGTGGGTGTTGGTATCTGAACCCCATTACACTGTAAGATCAGTGTTTGACTTTCTTTTGGGTTTTAAACTCAAAGAACGTATTTTTCCTTATTTTACATTTTTTCCAAAAGTAGAAGGAATATTTCTCATTTACGCATGCTCTTCATGATTCTGTGTACTTCATCACTCTGTCTGATGGCTCTCCTCACCCCCATGCTAACTTTTGCCATACAGCTACTTGCTGACCTCAATTGCTGGGTGTGGTGGCTGTCTTAGAACCTGAGTTAGAAAGCACGTTTTTATTTCTTCTTCTTTCCCCTGACAGGGTCAGAATTTTCAGCTTGTCAGTTTTCTGTTACACTCTAATAAAATTACCCTTGAGTTTTCATCTAATCTATTTTAAAATTATTTTATTATGAGAATTCTGATTTCCGTAGTAAGAGCTTTTAAAACTATATCATTGTAAGCTTATACATCTTTCTTTCTCTCTCAATATTCTTTAGAGGATAATTGTATACATATTAATTTAAATAAGATTAGGAGTGTATCATTAAATTAAAATAAAGGGCAACATTTTACAGTTGGGCAAGTGTGCTCATGAACATAGATAGACCAAATACAATGGTATATGACTGACTGCTAAGTTGACTTAATTTAACAGAAGCCATATTTATGAGCCATCCATAATTAGAAGAACATAAGCCTCATGGGAGTTTTCAGATTTCCTGTGGAGGGCAATGGATTTTTCAATATCACTGTAATGAAAGTTTAAGGACATATTATTTCTACCTAGAAGAGAATCAATCTAGTTGAGATCTGATAGACAATTGGAACAGTCAAGTGATCCATCAGTGAGTTGCAATGTTTTCAAAACATTCAGCCCCAAATACAAAACACAGCTTTAATTGGAATATCACCTTTACAACATCAGCTAAATCACCTATCAACTGAAATTTTCTAAGACGCCAGTGACAAGTGAACCCACCTGCTTGCTGGTCTCCATGCCAGTCTTTATCAAGAACATGAAGTTCATCCGAAGTACTAGAGAAAGGCCTTTGCTTGAACATTTAAGGCAGATGTCAATGGATATACATTCAAAATTTTACCTCTTGGCAATTATATGGAAACATCAGATTGTTTTTGTAAATGATAGCATTTTTTTCTTGGATGAGAAAAACCTCCTGTCAGAGCTTGTCTTCTAAAGGGGAAGAATATAACTCAAGGACCAATGAGCACAAATGTTAGAGAAGTTTATTACAGATTCATAAGTGGGATCTTTGGAGGCAGGGAGAGACAGGGGAGATTCTGGAGAGCAGGGGATGGGGGACCACTGACATGCCAGGGTGTTTATGAGAGGACTTAGAGCAGATCCTGGATTGAAGTGTGGGCATGATTGAGCTGTTAGCACTCCATTACACTTCCAAGATCCTCCACGTAGCTTCAGTCACATGCCACAGATGTCCTTGAGGCCAGGCTGCTGACTTAGGAAGTAAGACAAGAACAACTAGTACCTAATACACTCTCATGGAAATCCTGACCTCTGGTGATGACATTCTTGGAACTGGAAATTGGGGCCCTTGTGGTTTCTTTCCAGTTGCAGTTTTCTCTTCTCAGAAGTAAAATAGTTTTCTGGTGGAGCCAGCTGATTTCTTTTTTTTTATTGATATTTGAAATTTTGTTTAGTATTATATATCACAGGTGTACTGGCTAGTTTTGTGTCAACTTGACACAGCTGGAGTTATCACAGAGAAAGGAGCTTCAGTTGGGGAAGTGCCTCCATGAGATCCAGC
>NC_034598.1:52478129-52526992 GCF_900095145.1 Mus pahari | reverse complement strand
AGTGTGGAAGTATAAGCTGAATAAACCCATTCCTCCCCAACTTGCTTCTTGGTCATGATGTTTTGTCCAGTAATAGAAACCCTAAGACAACAAGAAAAAAGGTCGATGTCTAAGCATCATGAAAAAATGGAGGACTCAAGAGGGCAGATGAAATATAAAAAAAAAAAAATTACAAAAATGTACATTATTTTTTAGCAGAAGACTTTTTAAAACTGAAAATAGAAATAAAACACCTGTACAAAAATGTGTGAGGCATGTGCCAGTGTGTGTGTGTGGGGGGGGGGGCGTATACTCTGATATTCTACACATGGACAAGGAGGATAATTTTCATATTAAAAAAAAGTAATCCAATAAAAAAAGGTGTGTGTGCAACTTTGAATTTTCACTAATCATTTATTTGCATTTTATCTTTTGTGAACCACCACAGTCTTACCGTTTTTCATAAATATTATACTTTTAACAGAATATTCCAACAGAAGATATAGAGAAAGATATTTTTTTTTTTTTTTCGAGACAGGGTTTCTCTGTGTAGCCCTGGCTGTCCTGGAACTCACTTTGTAGACCAGGCTGGCCTTGAACTCTGAAATCCACCTGCCTCTGCCTCCCGAGTGCTGGGATTAAAGGCGAGTGCCACCATACCCAGCTAGAAAGATATTTAATGCATGGAATTTGGTCATATAATAAAATTTGGTAAGTTTGGAAACCGTAACATTGTTTAGACTCTCAGGATAGTGGTTGAGATACTGTAGTCTTTTATCAGATAAAATGTGCAAGCCCTCTGTAGAGGAATGCTTAATCATGTCTTCTTCATATGCTGTTTGTATTTTAATACAGATTGGTAATATTTTATTGGATGTCCATCATGAGAATTTATTTTTAATTTTAAATCACCGTTTACTTGACCTAATTTTATCATATTGTCTTAGTGGAAAAACATAACTTCATAAGATAATAATTATTCCAATTTATTTAATCTAAATATAATGATTTACATTCTTAATTTAACTATCATATCATTATAGTGCCAGTAATGTGTGAGTCTTATATATTCTTATGGATCAGTATATCTCCATACTTTACCATACTGACTGAGTTTGCATAGCTTCTTAATAATCCTTGATGGGAAGCATGATCTGATTCCCTATTCTTCACCATGAGATATATGTTACTTAGGCAAGATAAATTGTAATATCTATTAAAGAATTGATACATGGCAGCAAAACATCAAAGATAACATGGCTACACAACAATTGAAGAGAGCTAGAGGATAGTCATCAGAATGAAAGAATGGTGGGATAATGATAGATGATGATGATGATGATGATGAAAATGATAGAAAATGGATTGATAGATAATAGATTGATAGATAGATAGATACATACATACATACATATATGGATGAGTAGATAGACAGACAGATAATTGAATGCCATGTGCTCAGCTAGCATACTAATCTAATTTTGATATTACCACATATGTATTTTGTTTTCAGATATGGTTACTATTAACAATCAGTTAAATAAAGATCTGTTTTATACACAGGGGGTGTGTGACACATCTGATGAAGTAAAGCCCCTAATTGCAACAGCTGATGTTTCTTAGGGAAGAACAAATTCTGCTTTAGGATTGAAACATCAAATCCCTGACCTACAGTCACGTCTTAAGTGCATCTCTCACTAGGTTACAGCATATACTTTTACTCAGTCTCACTTCTGCAGTGTAGACCACCGTTATTCTCCTCGGATGCCCCCCCCCAGCCGCTTCCTAACAATTCTTTTCCACTCTTAGAAGGTCTTACTGGAAAAAGTAAAAACGATTCTTGAAAATATTCTGCAAAATAGAAAGAAAGAAAATAAGGACAGAAAGAAAGAAGAGAGTAAGAGAAAGGAAAAAACAACAATGCTGTCTGCTGTGGGCTGTGTCATGAAGTCCAAGGTCACATAAGAAGTGATCACTAGTGCCAAAGGTCACATAAGAAGTGGTCACTAGTGCCAAAGGTCACATAAGAAGTGGTCACTAGTGCCAAAGGTCACATAAGAAGTGGTCACTAGTATTTTGAAGAAGGTGATGTTGTCCTTTTCTGGATTTTTCTTTCGAAGCTTTGTATTTTCATAAAGTTTTATTATTAGAAAGTTGTAAGAATGAATGGAAAGGAAAATAAAAATAAAGCTATTTTACTGTAACCAAAATATATAAATTGAATCTTTAAAAGGGGTATTAAATTATTTTAGAATATGTTGAGATAAATTTGTAATATTTCCCATCAATAAAACCAATGAACAGGTTCACAACTTCAATAACCATTTCTATTTCTATTTTTGTTTTTTTTTTTTAAAGATTTATTTATTTATTATATGTAAGTACACTGTAGCTGTCTTCAGGCACTCCAGAAGAGGGCGTCAGATCTTGTTACGGATGGTTATGAGCCACCATGTGGTTGCTGTTCTATTTCTATTTTTTCTAATTTTTTTCTTCTTATTTTATATGAAAATTCTTAGCTACCTTGCGCATTTTTTATTATTACATTGTTTTATTTTTTTCCTTAAAATGTTTTATTAGATATTTTCTTTATTTACATTTCAAATGTTATCCCTTTTCCTGGTTTCCCCTCTGAAAACCCCCTATCCCAGCCCCAGTTTCCACCTGCTTTTGTTGTTTTTTGTTGTTGTTGTTGTTGTTTGTTTTTTGTTTTGTTTTGTTTGTTTTGTTTATCACCAAGTTTAGAAGGGAACACATCTTGTAATGAGAAAGAAGAACAGGAACTAAATGAAAGTTTAGCATGTTCATGGTGGGTAGCACAGCAGCAAATAGATCACTTTTCAAGGAGATGTGTCCTACTGTGGTAGTTTGAATAAAAATGGCCTGTATAGGCTCATCATCTATTTGAAGGCTTAGGACCTACTTCTAGCTACTAGACAGGGATTAGGAGATGTGGCCTTGTGGGGAAAAGAGTGTCACTGAGGGCCAGCTTTGGGGTTTCAAAAGCACAATCCAGGCCTAGTGTTCTCTCTCTTCCCGCTGCCTCCAATCCTCAGGAATAACTTTCAGCTATCTCTCCATCACCACCTCTGCACACCAGGCTGATACTGAACTAAACCTCTGTACTGTATGCAAGGCCAAAGTAAATGTTTTCCTTTATAGGAGTGGCTATATCATGGTGTTTCCTCATAAAAGTGGAACTTTGTCTAAGATACCTACTTACACTCTACAGAATTGCTTAAGGATTTCCTGATTCAAATTTGAGCACTCAGCCAAGTAAACATGAATTCCTTGGTTGAAATCGATTCTATAAACATTTAGAAAAAAATCTTATGCATAAATGCATAGAGAGGAGTTAGATCACAAATGGTCATTTTATTTTTTAAGTTATCATTTTGTAAATAACAAACCTTAATGTTAGTTGTTTTAATTAAGAAACAGAATTCATTTTCAGGCACGGATTAAAAGAGTTTCTTCTTTTGTATTGAAGCTACGTTGGCATTCAGGCTCAGGAGTGAAAAAGAAAGACTCTGAGAATTTGTGTTTATAGTAATAATCTGAAATAGAAAACACAATGAGATAATTATATATTTTAAGCAATGAAAGTTGTACAGAAGCAAAGGAAGATCAACCAGTTTAACTGTAAACAATTTTAGAAAGACTGACATTTACCAGTGGAGATTGTTTAAAGAAATAATTTATTATTTAAGGATTTACAAATGTACATTCTATTTAATCATCCAAACATGGATCTTAACTCTAAAATCAATATTATGAGGACAATGATATTGATGAGTAAATATTTTAAATAAAACACTGCTTAAGATGTCAATGTTTAATATTTCTTCCCAAAAAAAAGTCTCTTGAGAGATTACTAGAATAGTACGAGAACCTTTTGTATATAGGTTTAAGGCTGCCACTTAGAACTGGCAGCTCAAGACAAGGTTGATCTAGTATTGAGTATGATCTGCACTAGGATACACAGAAACTATATCTTAGTTTTCCCATATCAGTCTCAATGTAGAGACAATAACTGTGTTTACTTTTGACATCTCCAAATCTCTGGGTCTGTCAACACTGTAATATAAGCTAATCGATGTGTGTGGGTGTGTTTGCAATTTATAATGATCATAAAACTATAGGACATTGGGTTTATAGACTTTTCAAGAGCAACCACTCTGAATAACTTGGAGCTTGTTATACCTGATGTATACAAACCTCATGAGGATTCGTTCGTGCTGACTACCTCTAATGTTCAACACAATCTCGAATTAGTGTTAACGTTACTGGAGCCATTGCACCCCCACTGCATTAACCTTATGTACTGGTTCAAGGAAAATGCAATTATTCTTCTTCTAAACTAATCACTAATTTCAAAGTTATTATTAACTAATTTAATCCTCAAATTGGCATAACCTATCAAGCCACATATGAAGTTTATTGCTGAAAGAAAAAAGGAGAATATCAGCCTATATGTGTTATACCAAAGCAAGTGGAAAATCAGATTTCCTTGAATTCAGAGAAAGCAAAAGAGCCATGCATTAACCTTGTTCAGGTCAGAAGTATGGGGAGAAAGAGAGTCATTATTCATGACTACTAAAGACCAGGAATAATTTTTATAATTCTCTGGCATATTAATGGCCAACAATGAGTGAACCCCTTAAGTACCTCATTTATTGTCTTAAATATGAAAATGTTTTAGAGATTAGAGAGAAATTGTTTGAATTAATTAACTGAACTGACACTCAAGGGATCCAGTACAAGATTTCCAGACAAAACCTGGGAATTTACAATAATGACATTTCTTTCATGGTTTGAAAATATAGCACCAGGGGGATTTGAAGGCAGTCTTAACATTTAGCTGATGTCTGTTGAGGGCTTAAGAACCCTCTGAAACCATTTATTTTATTCATTGGAGACCTCCTCAATTACAGTATAAAAGGCATCACATTAAAATAGCCATGAGGCCCACAAATTCTATCATATAAGTGGAACTGATGACTGACACAGTGCAAATCCAGAATGCAAATGGAAGCTATTAAAGTAATAGCCTCATTTGAAAGTATTCCTTTTGTAGGAAAGGTAATGTGTACAAAGATAAAAACAGAACAGCACATTACATGGTTAGCTTAACCACATTTCCTTTCCTCTTGTGGGTTATCAATTGCTGATGAGACTCCTCTGTGCTTAAGAATCCATCCATATGGTGGCTCTTCTTGTTGTCGTGACAACAGACTTTTAGAAGGCTTGTTGGCTTAACCTGGATCATGTTAGACATTCAAAAATTAAGTGCCAAGGTTCATTCAATATGCAGTTACTTATTTTTAAATCTAGCTACAAATAATTTATTTCCTAATTCATATATTCAAATATATCAGTATCAATAATGGCTATGTATCCACCAATAACCTATCACCTAACTATAACTATGATAATATATCTAATAATATATATATATATATATATATATATATATATATATATATATATATATTTGAATGTACCTATTCCTTTATCTATTATACACAATCATATGTTCTTAATCTATTATTATTCTGCATGATTAATGCATGTCATACAAAATTACATTTGATATATAATAATTGAGATAGTTAAAAGTATTAGATGTTAATGTGGAATTTACTTATTAGACACAAGTATCTATCACCTTAAAAGTCCTACAAAACTAACTTAATTTGTCACTCCTTTTTATCCCTGTCTTACTCCACTTAGGTCCTGATTCATTTTCTGTCAATATGTATTTACTTATACTTCCTAATATATATTGAATAGAGCATAGCAATAGTATTTTTTTTGCTTCTATCAGTTTAGTTGTATAACACACACACACACACACACGCACACACACATACGTATTCTAGGTAGAAATGTAGAAACCAAATTACTTTGTGTATCTATTTGCTTAGCTATTTCTTGTTTTTACTTAGTGGAGTTTTTCAGGGTGCGTCCAGTTCTCACTTTTCTATTATTATTTGATATTAAAAACTTATGGCCTCCAACTTCTAAGATTGCAAACTTACAACATCGACAAGTTTCAGATATCTTTGTATAATGGTCTGGCCTTCTTTCCTTACTCCATCAAATTTCCTTCATAGCACATTGTCTTGCCTCAGCCTGTGAAGTGTTGAGATGTGTCAATGCCTAAAACTCCTTGGCTCTTAAACTTTAACTTAAGGATTTCTATCAAATAGCTGACTGATAATTTTGGTGAAATTAATAATATCTATTGATAAATCTGAATAGAAATAATATCTCAAATTCATGGAATATTCCAAATAATAAATATGCAAATTAGAATATTAATTCAGGCCACAAAATGTCTTTAACTAAGTTTCATAATATTCCACACTCTTTGTTTGATCTATAAATATAATTTTGTTTTAATTTGAAATGTTGGTCAACAATTGATTATGAGTTTTATTTTTTACTGTATGTGAAAAATCAGAACAATAAAAACAAATGAAAGAAGACACTATGACTTGTTCACAACTCCCCAATACCACACATTAAAGTAATTGAGACATCTGAAATGTCATAAAATTATTTCCAAATATCAATGACAACAGTCTTTTTTTTTTTTTTAATCTCTTATGAAACATCAGGTGGTTGTAGTTACAAGTATTGATGTTTGGGTCTTCCATTTTACTTCATTGGTCTATACATTGTGTGTGTGTGTGTGTGTGTGTGCTCACCATATATTTCTTTGTTACTACAGCTAGTCTGAAATAGCCATCACTTCAGCATTATTATTATTATTATTATTATTATTATTATTATTATTATTGCTCAGGATTGCTTTTGGTATCCAGGATCTATTCTGCTTCTATGGCGAATTTTAGGATGTGTTTTATTTTCTACCTCTGTGCTATAACAAATGTTGTAGTTATTTTGATTAAGATTGTATTGAACCTGTAAAATTGCTTCTCAGGGATTGGCCATTTTTGCAATGTTAATTCCATCATTCCATGAATACAGGATATCTTTCCAGTTTCCAGTATTTTTTTTTTCCTCTCAGACTCTTTCTTTAAAGATTTGAAGTTTTCATTGAAGAGGTCCTGGTCACAATTATTTCAGGATTTTTATTGTCTTGGATGCTTCAGTGTATTAGTAGTTGATGTATAAAAAGACTAGTTATTTTAGTAAATTTTTTGTATAGTATATCATATACAAGGAAGAATAACTTGCCTTCTATTTTATTATTGTATCCCTCATTGCCACAGCTAGTTCTTCCAGTAGTATATTGAACGAAGTGGTGATAGTGGGAAGCTCATTCTCATTCCTGATTAAATGGAAATGATTTCAGTTTTTTTGCTCTACTTAGAATATTATTGGATGTGAGTTGCCTTATGATGTTGAGGCACTTTTTCATTTGTTCTGTACTCTCTAAAGTTTGATCATGAAGGCCTGTTGGGTTTTGTCAAACACTTTCTCTACATCTATTAAGATGATCATGTGATAGTAATCTTTATGTCCAATTATAAGATTTATTAGACTTATCATCTTATATATTCATTGACTCTCTCCTGAATTTCTGAGGCAAACCAAACTTGGTTGTAATATATGATAACCTTGATATCTGTTTGTATTTAGTTTGCTAATTTTGGGGGGAGGACATTTACATCTATGTTCCTCAGGGATATCTGTCTATAGTTTTGATATTTCTTATACATTTACCTCTTTTGGGTATTATATTAACACTGGCTTGAAACACAGAGAGATCTCAGACAAATTATAAAGAACTAAAAAACAACCTTAAAATATATTCATTATCCTTAGGTACTAGGGGAATACAAATTAAAACAACTTTAAGATTTCTTTTCATCCAAATCAGATTGACTTAGCTCCACAAAACAACTGATAACAAGTGCTGGCGAGGTAGTAGAGAAAGAAGCATTCATGGTTGGTGTGAATGCAAGTTGGGACAGCTCCTCTGCATATCAGTATAGAGAATCCTTAGAAGTATTAATCTACCATGAGGCCTGGATACACCACACTTTGGTGTACGTCTAAATGTCCAGGAGTAATACTTTACAGATAATTGTTCAGAAATGTTCATTGCCACCTTATAAACAATATCCAGGAATTAGAAACAACTTAAATTCCTATCAGCAGATGAACAAATATTGAAAATGTGTAATATATACACAATGGAATCCTAGTCAGTGCAAAGGAAAATGAAATTGTGAAACTTTCAGGTAAGATGGGTGGAGCTAGAAATGATTATAATAAGGAGATAACACAGAAGCAGTTCTTTCTATCCTTTGGTTCATAACCTAATATCGTCATATGAAAGTAGACAACATGTTTTGATCTTAGAAGCCAGGAAATTATAAAAGGACTATAAGTAGTCATGGGCCTAGAATAATACTATAATAATACTTTAAATATTAATATAATACTATACAGGCAATATGAATTGGACATTATAACATAGGAAGGTACTACAGTAAGAGAAAAATGAAGAACATGAAGAAGGAAAAGAACAGACAAAGAACAAATAATATCAAGGTGGTTTGATAATACCTCAAGTAATTTTATTATTTCATATTTACTTTTATTTATCTTGTATCATACTTATACATATAAGTGTATATAAAAATGCACACACATATATGTGGCATAACTACATATATATATATATACACTTGGGTTGATAATGTCTCCCATAAGAATAATAAACTAGCAAAGTGTGAGGCACATGTTATCACCTTTTGAGTGGTTGACTAAGGCTAGTGATGTCATGGGATTCTTCCTCTATGGCTCAGGAAACATTGCTTAAGAGTGTTTGGAAAATAATAAGAGTCAAAAGATGAGAAAGTCTGTTGTGAAACATTTTAATCTGGAAGTGGCTGGAAAGCAAGGCCTGAACCATGTCACTATCAATGGCCATGTTAACATGGAAGGTGGTGCTTCTTGAGGGGTCTCACAAAGAAATACAGACAACTAATTCATAATGGCCGGGAAAGGGTAATTAGCCTTTCTGAGAATAAGCCTCATTAGTGCTTGATCTATGTAGCACCCGTGCACATAGATACATGTGTGTAACAATAATAATTAAAGAAAAGGAGAATTGCAGTTGAGAGTGTGCAGAAGAGGAGGGTTAGCAACACGGTAGCTGAGAGGGGATGGTTGGAACAGAGGCAGAGGGAAATGACAAACTTTCATTTGAAATTAAATATATTAAAACATCCTTTAAAAAGAGCTAGGACGTGTTTATTGTCTTTTATATTTGTAAAGAAGCTTGATTGTTACTATCTTTCTTAAACTTCACATTATCTTGCAAACTTTCTTGAAAGTCTGGAAGAAATTGATAAACCTATCCTATACATAGATTTTTAAAAACTGCTTCAATCTAGATTGCTTTAACTTATGGATTTAATTTCTTAGGTCATATATGTTTGACTTAGCTTTCCTGACATGGTAAAGTATAATTTTTTAAAGATATTTCTTGACGTTAATCTGAATTTGTCAAGTTTTTTTCAAAGGCCCTTTCTTGTCCGTTTTTTTTTTTAATTAATTTTACGCTTTGTTTGTTCGTTTGCTTCTTTCTTTCTTTCTTTCTTTCTTTCTTTCTTTCTTTCTTTCTTTCTTTCTTTCTTTCTTTCTTTCTCTCTTTTTCGCTGATTGGATAGGAGTTTATTGATTTTATTAATATTTCCAAAGCACCAAATACATGTAATTCAATGAATGGTTTGCTTTTATTCTCTAGTTCATTGATTTTCACTACTTCTTGTCATCTGCTGCGTTTGTCTTTACGAGATCTATAGCCTAGATCCTGATAGGGTTCCTGTAAACCTCTGATACCTCATGTTCCCTTTGTGCCAACATGCCTTAGGATTCTTGACTTTTATGCTTCAATTAAAATGACCTACTGTGTTCAAAGGCTTTTGTACCACAAACTACTCCATATTCCAGCTCAAAATGTTTCCATGGTAATGTTTATATGGCTGTATCATTGCTTATTGAGACCAGTTTCTGTCTGTCTTACTTTTCTGGTGCTTGGATAAAATAACTTGACCAAAATTTCAGAGAAGTTGGAGTCTCCCAGGGTAAGAAAGTAACAGTGTCAAAAGCGACATGGATCTCGTCACATTGCATGCTCAGCCAAGAAGCAGTAAGGGATAAACTCAAAAATGTTATTGCTAAGTCATTCGCTCCATCAGAGGTATTCCAGCATAATAGCCGTTAAAATGTGTGCCATCCCAAAAGGGTGGATCATTACAACACAACCAATGAAATAATCGCCCATAAATATGGCTATTACCTTCCTCTTAAATGATTCTAGATCCTGATAAGTTGCCAGTTAACACTAAGCCTTATACATTCTGACCTCAAAATAAAGAAGGATGGTGAAGGAAAAAAAAACCTATCATATTGTCAAAAATAGGAAGAAAATGAAAAAAATCTGAAACACAAAAATGGAGAATTGTCAACTCTCCTAGAAGATAAACACATCAGAGTAATATCAAATATTTCATATTCAGTGTTAACATCTGAAAACACATGGGATGCTCTATTTAAAGCCTTGAAAGTAAAATGCTAATCAAGAAGAAAGTGATAAATGTGTGATTTTTAATGCTAAATGGTCCTCTCCATCATAGGCACTCCAGTATAATAGCCATCAAAATGTGTACCACACACAAGTAAGACCCAGAAAAACTTGGTCTTAAAATTCAGTGGGAAATAGAAATATCTCAAGACAGATTAAAAGAGACTATCCATGACAAACCAGAAAGCACTGCGTAAAAACAAAAGAATACGGCACCAAGTATTATACAGACAGCATTCTTAAATATAACATTTGAAAAAACATTTTCAGGAGAATAGACTTACTAATGAGAACTTAAAAGAAATCCAAGAATCTACCAACATTAAGAGGACGACTTAAACACAAGTCAGCTAAGAGAACAGCAATAGCCAGGCTTCTCAGGAATTATGTCAAGGAAAACAAATTTAGTTCCCCATTACAGGCCGCAGGCTCATTGACATAGGACTGAATTGAAAATAATGTGCAGTTGGCACTAAGAAGTACAATTCAGTAACGATTTGGAGTCAGGTCATAAAAATCAAATTGCTGAATAATAGAAAGGGAAAGAAGCTACTGAAACTATTCTCATGTGCTAGAAATGCACCTGGATCTATATTTTGTCAGAAAAGATAATAAATATGACTACATAGATGTCAAGTTTCTCAGAAGATACTACTTAACAGATTATAAATGTATATATCACATAGTCAGGCTCCAAATTTCATAGAATAAACATTAAAACTAAAACAAATACAGACATAATGATAATAGAGGAAAGCTCAGTATCATTCATTTATTTTTTAGATAGGTCATACAGACTAAAATTTTAAAAATGCACAAAATTTGGAGCTAAATAATAATAAGTCAACTAGGCTTAATATTTGTCTACATGACTCTGGAAGACATCGTCTTAGAATAAATTGAACATGACTTAAACTAATGACTGCATGAGTCAAAAATTGAAGCAAATACACAAAATAATTAAAATTCTTGTATTTTATCAGGTCATCATGGAACAAAACCAAAAGAAAAGTGCTTTCACTTTGCTAGATAAAAAGTACAAATTGTAAAAATTCTTGAAGATAGAAAAATAACTAAGTTGAGTGAACGGGTTGCCATTCTAGAAATCAGGTGGGGAAATCACAAATTGAACTAAAATTTATAGACTGAATAGACCGTTTGGGATCTGACTAGTCCTGTGATGAGGGAGGCCGTTCATAGCTTTAGATGGGTTCATTAAAAACAAAAAGCAAAACAAAACCCCAAAAGTCCAGGGACATCCCAAAGAGATAACTTAGTGATGAAACTCAAAGTTTGAGGAAACATAAGATTAAACCAAACTGAAGAACGTAACAAAATTGTTGACAGTGAAGCAGAAATTAATAAAATAAAGAATCCAAAATTAGAATCAGTTTTTGCTCCTTTAGAAGAGAAGCGGGAATAGTTATCTCCTAGGGGAAGGAGAGATACTAAAGTGTGCCCCATCATCATTAAGGGAGCTTTTGGAAAAGGTAGATTTCTATTAGCTAGAAAATTTAGATGATATAGATAAACCCTTAAATATGTATGATGAACCTGCTTAAATTAGGAATATATGAACAAATTAAAAGCAATTACCTTCTAAGAGTAATAAAAAAAATCTTTTCACAAATACAAATCTACGATCAAACAGAGCCACTATTGAATTGCACAGAGGTTTTAAAGAGATGATAATACCAAAAACTCTCATACTGTCCCAAATACAGCAAATCTTGGAACACGGCCAAACACATTCTATCAAACAAATGTTACACTAATTCAAAAACCAAATAAAGACACAAGCCAAAATATCTGTAGACTAATTTCCTCTCTGACAATTCACAGAATACTTGTGAACTAAATTCAAGATCGTGTGAATCTCAAACACCATAAGCAAGTTATTTCAATCACAAAATACAGTTATTTTAACATAAAATATATGCACATAGACATAAATAAACAAGAGAGAAACTGAATGATTATCTCAATAGGCTCAGAAAACTTATGTTCAAAACACCCCATCATGATAAGTATTTTGAGGAAATTAGAGATAAAAGAACTTACTTTTACATGGAAAACAAAGAAAAAGCAAGCAAGCAAGCAAGCAAGCAAGCAAGCAAGCAAGGGTGGAAGGAAGGAAGGAAAGAAGGAAGGAAGGAAGGAAGGAAGGAAGGAAGGAAGGAAGGAAGGAAGGAAGGAAGGAAGGAAGATAGAAAGAAGGAAAGAAAAGTTAGAAATAAAGTGTGGAAAAAACAACCCTTTTCCCTTCTGGTAGGAATGTAGACTAGAAGATGTGCTATGGAAATCACTATGGAGGTTTCTCACAAGTTTAAAAGTGAAGCTATCATATGATTTATCTATCACATGATATTTTCACAAATAATTCTAAGTTCTACCTCAGTGAGAGTTATGCACGGTTATCTTTCCACAATTCACCACAGAATTCCACCCAAACCTGAATGAATTTTTAAAAAAATCAGAATTATATTCAACTATGAAATATATATATATATATATATATATAATAAATAAAACGATGCATCTGGAAACTATGTTAAGCAAACTTGGCCAGATTCTCATGTGGATTCTAAAGCATTTGACTGTGGAAGTGGGTAGGAGGCAGAGGTGTGTTTTATAAAACTGAAAAGGGACATGAGAAGGGACAAAAGACCTTAAAGTAAAGAAGAAATACCAGGTCTCTTCCTGAATATAGAGTAATGTGGATGGTTATTCATGTTCAGAATATGGATTACTATAATTTATTAGGAAAATGAATAGCACCAAAGGAAATTATTTTTTTTTTAAATTTTACTTGAAGTACTTCATAATACTATTCAAATAAAATAGAGGACAACTTTAGATAGTAGTATGTTTTAAAATTCAAGCATTATAAAGCCCCATCTTTGATAAGATTAGTAGATACTTTTTTTTAATAAGGAGAGAAAGAAAACTCTTTTCAGATATATTAATTTCATCATAGTGAGTCACATGAAACAATCACAGGAGACAGTCATTTAATTCATGAGTGAAGAGTAATGGAAGTGGAGTTTTTTTATGCCTGTCTAATAATGAAGAAATTGTTAAACACCCTGCAACAATTTAGATCCAAGAAGAAATTTGAAAATGTTACATTTCCAGGAACATCTTCTGACTTTTGAAATATTTATTTTAGATCCATTAACAAGGCAGTAAGTGATGCAGGTGTTGAAGTATACCACACAGCACTGGAAATATGTGTTAGCCTTAGTTCATTAAATCCAAGAATATAACAGTTCCCAGCAGTAAGGCAGATTATTATCATTTATTTGAGAGCCTTTCATATAAAGACAAGGTTTCATACATTCTTATAAAGCAATTTATCTTCAGTGAATGAAATCCAACTCAAATTAACGTTCTTTGAGCACACGGGATTAGAACATATTTTTGTAAACAATCCTTTCTATCCAAAGTGTTATCAGAACTAAATTAGATACATAAAGACACATTTAGCATTCTATATTAATGTTTCCTTTTAAAAATAGGAATAAAATTCCTCCGTCTTCCTCAGTTACAGTTGGTAGAGATTTATTATGATGCCTATATAATTTAGAGTTAAATAATTCATCATAGCTTGAGCATTGCATCTACATGAATAGAAGAGACGGAAAACCCCTAACTCTACTTTGATAGAGTTTGCCAGTCAAAGAGAAAGGCTTGCTGGGTAGGGCTGCATGACCAGAGTGCACAAAAAGGAAGGTTTATTTTTAGCATAGCTCTTTTTCTACATTTAAAAAGGAATGGTCAAGCTTTGTGTTTGTTTTCATAAAATGATGGCTAAATAGCACCAGCTAGAGCCAAGCGCAGAGAAGGCAAGTCTATACATTCCCGCCAGCCTTGCCTTTGGCTCTCCCACCTTGGATCTGTTCTGAAAAGTAAATCCTGCCAAGCATTCAGAATGCTGCCAGAAAGGACAGGGGATCTTTTATGATCCATCAACCTCTGTGGCTCAGAATTATATCCATGAACAGCTAGAATTCTGAGGCCATTCCTCTAGTATCATGATGAATGAGAAGGCAATATTATTATATCTAGGAATTTCCAACTAGAAGCAAGGTGAAA
Source organism: Mus pahari (assembly GCF_900095145.1). Taxonomy (NCBI): domain Eukaryota; kingdom Metazoa; phylum Chordata; class Mammalia; order Rodentia; family Muridae; genus Mus; species Mus pahari. The sequence continues at coordinate 52,512,348 of NC_034598.1, read as the reverse complement.
AGTCATTCATCTGAATCCAAGTCCAAGTCATATTTAAGAAGCATGTGAAGGCAATAATAGATTGTGATCAAATTTGCCTGGTGAAATTTCTTCCTTTAAAAGTAACCATTCTGAAAAAAAAAAAAGTAACCATTCTGATTTTTCTCAAATGTGAAAAAACATTGCTATAATATTTTATCATTGATTCTTTTCCCAATAAATCTCTGTTGCAGGATTCATTTATTTCCTTTTCTTGTTCAGACAAACTTTTTATATGAGTGTCCAGATGCCATAGTTTAATCCATAAAATAATTGAAATTAGTCTATAAATACTTTACTTCAAAACTTTGTATTTATTTGTTAAGAATGATAACATTTTATTCAAAACCAATTAAATTCCATGTTCTGATGTAGAATGAAGTCAGACAGGATGCTGAAGAAACTGATATTGCCTCAACTACTATGCTGGGATTATTTTCAATTCCATAAATGATTTATTGTCATTGAGATCATTGTTCTATATTTGTTATTTTAATTTCCAATATATTTCTGCATCTTGATAAAATAATAAAATTTGTTGAAACATGCAATTTCCCAAAATTCATCTAGAAAATATATCATCAAAACATTTATTAGCCTTGATATATCTAAGAAAATGTTTCATTTAAGTCAATTTTCATTTCTTGAGAAATCTCACTTTTCAGGCTTTGTAATGTTTGCATAGGCACAATGAGGCATATTGAGATATGATTCAAATCTACCTACAAATTTCATTAGCGTTTCCTCTAAAACATTCATATATAACCTGAAGATAATATATGGTATATTTGGGACATATGAGGCCACAGGTTTTAGATTGGTTTAGACTTGAAGTTTTTCATCTTTTTTCTTATATTGCTTGTAGTGTCTTATTCTTTCTGTTTGTGATCATTTTAAATCAAGAGACTGGATGCTCAAGAGATCCAGGTGTCTTCCCTATTTATGAGTGGGGTCAACACAGCTTTTTGCCTATAATGCATGTGACCAGCCAGCCCTTGTGCGTGTGCTGCCCCTGGATTTATTTAATGGCAAGCTCTTCCAGAGCAAACTCCCATTTCTGTTCCCTACTGTCAAATGCTTTTAGTTCCTCCCTCACTCCAAGGCTACTAACTCACCTCATAATGGACTAGAGGCATGGACATCACAGAGTTCAACCAGGTATTCTTGCAAATTTTTCTGATGTGATAAGTACAAATTGGTCTCAGAACAAATGTACAAAACATGTGTCATCCATTAACAACTCTATGCTGTATAAAAAGGCTTCCAACAACTAAGTTAGGCTAATTTTATTTCAGAAAAAACAACAACAGCAATCACTAATAATAATAATAATAATAATAAGCTTATTAGAAAAATAATTAAAGTATGTGATGTTTAATACTCACCAGTGAACAGAGAGACTGTAACATACAATGGGTCAAGATAGAACACGGTACTCGATTCATTTGCTTGAAGCACTATTTGGGTAGATACATTCGCCTTTTCTTTCTTTACTATAAAAATATAGTATGTATACTATACTATATAGTATATATCTAGACTACAAAAAGGATTTCCTTTGTCCTCCCTTAGAATACAGTGAAATACATTTTATAGCAAAGAAATTATAACATCGCTTGTTAATATTTAAAGTAGTGCCTAGAGTTTACTATTGACAAGAAGAAAATATGAAGAAACCTAGAGAGGAAAGTGGGAATATGTTACAATCAGCATCGTGACTGTTTATAGAAGACAGAAACCACAAGATGTGCTTAACTCTCAGATTCATATCTCTATGCAGAATACTAGCATTGCACTTTCACAGAACAGTTATATCTGAATCGTGGCTTGCTGAAATATCAAAGGGTGAGAGTAGTCTTATACAGTTACCAGGAAAAATGACGAAAGTGGTATCTGAAGCAAAGAGAAGAAGCAGACGCTATTCAAACCGACCAACATTTTTTTTTTCCATTGCAGTGGTTTTTTTGCAAAGCATCTTCTACTACCAATGGCAATTATAACTTGGCATTTATATGGGTCAATTCCCAAACTTAAACAAAAAAATGCAATAAACAAGGATAAATGGATGAGGCTGTAATATAAAGTTGTCACAAAAATTATAGGGAAGGTGGCAGTGACTGCCACCAAAGATGTGAAGGAATTATGAACATTTTGCCACTCGGAAAAAATTCTCATGAATTCTTCAAGGAGTATCTGAAAGAATAATATTATAGAGATAGTCTAGCTGAATCCAGGATTATTTTCCCTGCACAAACAGAAGGATGAGTGTCACTTGGGATAAGGAAAATGGATTTTTAACCCAGAATTGCTCCTGTCTAGAGGAAACACAGAGACAAAGTGTGGAGCAGGGACTGAAGGGAAGGGCATCTAGAGACTGCCCCACCTGGGGATCCATACCATATACAGTCACCAAACCAAGACACTATTGCTGATGCTAAGAAGTGCTTGCGGACAGGAGCCTGATATAGCTGTCTCCTGAGAGGCTCTGTCAGAGCCTGACAAATACAGATACAGATGCCCACAGCCAATCATTGGACTGAGTGTGGGGTTCCTGATGGAGGAGTTAGAGAAAGAACTGAAAGAGGTGAAGGGGTTTGCAACTTCATAGGAAGAGCAACAATATCAACCAACCAGAGTTCCCAGGGACTAAACCACCAACCAATGAGTACACATGGAGCAACCCATGGCCCCAGATGCATATGTAGCAGAGGATAGCCTTGTCTAGCATCAATAGGAGGAACATCCTGTGAAGGCTTGATGTCCCAGTATAGGGGATGCCAGGGTGGGAGGCCAGAGTAGGCAGGTGGGTGTTGTAGCACCCTCATAGAAGCAGGAGGAGGAGGGATAGAATAGAGGTTTTCCAGAGCAGAAACAGTGAAAGGGGATGACATTTGAAATGTAAATAAATAAAATATCCAATAAGAAAAGGGAATAAAAGAGAAAACAATGAGTGACTGTTGTACAGATAAAATCCAAGTGGGACCATCTGGTTGGCAGAGGACCTGAGCCTGGTGAACTTGGTGCTGCAAACATAATTTTGGTGTTGATGGATTACACATAGACATCGATGCTATTGAGAGATCAACCCCCCCCCTACTATGTCCAGAAAATGAGAATAATGTAGGATTGATTCGTATAATGCTATGTGTTCCTGAACTTGAGAAGAAGAACTAAAGGAGAAAGTGAGTGCTCCCTTTTGGTGGCCTGCTAGATAATGTGTTAAAGAACAACAAATTTCTCTGTCCTAAGAAAGTAGAGATGCATTCTAATGTATAAATGGGTTGCATCCTGATTAATTCATCATAAGTTGAAAATCTTACTGAGACTTGTGTCATTCTCTTAGACTATCGGAAACTCCATCAGCAGATAGCAGCACATCCTTCCATAGTGTGTTCATGGTCAGTAAATGTTGCTGACCATTAACGCCCTAGTTCAAGTGTGTTACTACCACTTGAAAAAATAAAGATTTAATATTAAAAAACTTAACCTACCCTGAAAGTGCATGCCTTTTGTACCACTTAAGCCATTGACTCAGCCTAGCATTGTTACATAAGGGGATTTAAGGGCTTCATAGGGTAGGATTTGCTTGGAATCAAATATGGAGGCAAATCATGTTGTATGAAGAAATAAGTGTATTTGTCAACTGCGCATGTCAGTTGGTAGTAAACGGGTGTACTCCGAGAGAGACCGCTGTCACCATGGTAGTAAGAGGGTCAAATCTTTCCCCAGTAGTCAACGGGGTGACATCAAGTGAGTGAGGCTGGAACCAAAGAATAGGTTTCTGTCAGTCAGCAAAGGAAGGTTTTCAGATCTGGAGACAATTCTTAAGCTACTGGGACATGTACAGTTAGGTACTATTAGTGGTTATCTATGTTGACCCTGATGTTCACGCCTAAGATTTTGCACATCTTTTTCTTTCTTAATTAATGAGAAGCAATTATTATTTGGATATAGTTGTGAAAACTTTATATTTTCAAGTTTGCACATTCTTCATTCCCTCAACATACCCCGCTTACCTCATTTGGGATGGCAGTTGCTTGGTAAGTGCATTCTTAGATTAGATGCTTTTTTTATTTATTTATTTATTTATTTATTTATTTATTTATTTATTTATTTTAATATAGGATAGAGTTTATTCAGGGCAGGGGAAGGGGAGTTAGTAGTAGAGAAGGGGAGAGAGAGAGAGAGAGAGAGAGAGAGAGAGAGAGAGAGAGAGAGAGAGACTAAAGAAGTAATGTAATGGCAGGCCATGGAGAGAGGGGGAAGGGAAGAGGCCAAGAGGGTTGAGAGAAGCAAGAGTAAGCAAGAGGCAAGAGAGCTAGATGCTATTTATTCATGGATCTGGTAAGTTGTATCCTATTCATATTTTGCTTTTTTAAAAAAAAGATAAGGGCTGGAGAGATGGCTCAGTAGTTAAGAGCACCGACTGCTCTTCTGAAGGTCCTGAGTTCAAATCCCAGCAACCACATGGTGGCTAACAACCATCCGTAATGAGATCTGACGCCCTCTTCTGGTGCATCTGAAGACAGCTACAGTGTACTTAGATATAATAATAAATAAATCTAAAAAAAAAATCAAAGATAACTATCTTATATTTAGTTATTAGAAAGAAATAAAAATGCATTATTTGTTTAAAATTTACATATCATTTATATATGTAAAACTCTCAGCTCTGATTTCTCGTCTATCACTAAGCATCAATAATTGCATAACATATTTTTCCACATAATGCACAGATGTGGACATGCTCAGGTGACATATAGTATATGCTACAAAAGTATCAGCATTTTATGATGTAAAGGACAAGAACATATCACTAAATATGTACAGAAATGTATTTTCTTCTTTCTATGGATATTTATGGCATGTCAGGAAAACTCACTTTATTTTAAAGCAGTGAGTTCCTTTCGTAATGCTCAGATTTAGTTCCATTTACAGGCTATTACAAGTGCGAGGCCGCTTAACTTACGGAAACATCCTTAAGGCTGTGTTCCAAAGTGTAATGGCTAGAATAATTTATATCCATAAAACACTAAATAACATGCATTTGAGCTGAGCTATATCCAAAGGACATCAGAATGCCAGCACCTGGCACAATGCCAGGCAGTGAAATAGAATTCAACTCCAATTTGTTTCCAGCTTTCCTTCACAACTGGCAGGCACTTTCAATACATAATCTTAGTGATCCACTGTCTCTTTTAATGCTTCTCTCATATTGACAGCTACAGTTCACTGGCATCTGTATTGATTGTCGATTCTTAAAAGTCTGATTTGTTAAATACAGAAATGAGCACTGTTCCAGACTCATGTTTGTTGAATGACAAAATGAAATGAAGGGTGTGTGAAGCAGAGATGTGAGTGGTCCTGAAATCAACCCCACCCGTCATCCTCCATCATGAAAGATGTGGATTCATTGAACCTTCCTTTGGAGGAGGAAGTTAGATGGTGGGAGAATCAGGAGGAGTCTCCTGGAGGTTTAGGGTAGAGGTCCGACCTACCTGCATTTGCCAGAACATTCTCTATAGGATAGAAAGTGGCTTTAAAATATTTGTTTTTGATAAACTTTGAGCGAATCATTAACAATAGCAAGTTTTGGGGTATTGAAATCGGTAGATTTGGCACTTTTAATTCAAATATTTTAAGATGCAAAAGTATAAATTCTGTCTTTCTTGGACACATGCTTTTATTTATTCAAAAATTGTAAGGGCAGACCTGGAATCTTCTGCTTCAAACATCCTTCACAGTGTCTAGCAATCTCTATTCACTTCAAAGTAAACTTTCCTTGAATTACGGACAAGAAGTGAGCTAAAATACGTACCTTTCTGTCCCTGGCCTAATTCTCTGGTCACGCCGTCCTTCAGGTCTATTCATTTTGCTACAAAATAAGGAACTCCATCTTTCCCTGTCACTGAATCCACTGTGTACACTGTGTACTGTGTTTTCCTCAGCCATAAATCTGCTGGTCCCAAGTCTTATCCAATAGTTGATGCAGCTTTGAACTTATCATTGAATTACTAATTTGATGAAGTTTGTCATCCTCATGATCCATGTATGTCTCCATAGTGCCACCAGCTTAAGGCAGGTATTAGCTCACAACCCTGGGCTCTGCTTGGCTTAGACTTTCACACTATTCTCTTCTAGTAATTCACCTGGACCAGCACATAGACATGTACACACCCTTGTCCTAACAGGTGTGCCTTGTAACTTAGGGCCACCCACATGCATCAAGGTGTATCCTTACCTCTTTCCAAACGATGGAACAAATTTCTTCTTCAGGGCCATCACACTTAGACAGTTTCTATTCAGTTATATCTGGGTACAAGGTAGATGGACTAATGTGGTCTGAACCTGCTTTGGGTGAAAGTCAGACTCTATTTGTGAACTTTAGGAAGAACCTCTTATTTGTCATTACAAATCTATGCGCAGTTGGATAGTGAAATGGTTACACTCTCATGCACTAAAAGAAAGTATATGTATAGTAAACAAAGGCTAACATAACTCAAGCCTGTGGCTTCAAGTAGAAATCCATCTATACTATGTTCTTAAGAAACCAAACTCTTATATCTTATGCACCTTTTTTAGGAAAGCCTTAATGATCAGTGAGGACCCTTGCATACTCTGACCAACAGTGGCTTACTGCCCTTGACCACATTTTTCTGGCCTGTATCCTTTTGAGTAATGCTATCTCTCTATTTTTCCATTGTGTGCAGCTTTATTATAAACCTTTGTCAATCACCTGGAGACATCTGGTCTAAACCTTGTACATCATTAGTATGCAAATATCCAGCTTTTAAGACATGAAATCTACCGAAGATAATCCATATAAAAACCCTAACATTACACCTTTAAAAATTCCATTTTGAATCCTTTATGTTGTATACACTTCAATGTACTAGCAATTGGCTACCAAAGTATAAACAAAAAATAGCTTTTTGTTACTTTAATTTTCAATATTCCTTAAATTTCTTTATAGAAATTTACACATGTGACATGCCCTTCATACTAACTTGTTCCTTTTGAAGATATATCTTTGAGCATCGCATTCTTAGGCAACTCTGAGTTTGATTACAGATTGATACCTCGGAGTAATCATCTTCCGGTGGTTGTTGTTATTAGTGAGTTGGGCAAAGGGATTCTATAGTAGAGCTGAAGAAATTCACCCTCTGTGTGGATGTTGCAGGAGTATTGTCCTCTTAGAAATTTGTGTGTGTATGATGCACTCACTGAAGTATGCATAGTGTACTGTGCATGGTTATTCCCACAACATAATGCTGATCCTTGTTGAGAACTTCCTCAGCCCACGTTGACATTAGTTGCTACTTCAATGCCTCTCTATTACTAGCTATTCCAATAGTGGTGAAAGCCTGGAGTACTTACTGAGTTAGAAACTGGCAGAGGAAAAGATACTTTAGAAGAAAAGTGGCATGTAGGGATTGCAGGCACCCCTCTGTGATACCCATAACAAATCCTGTCAACACTGCTTGAAATGTGTGCGACCCAGGTCCTTCCTCTCAGGCTGTGCCTGCATAAAGATGGGGTAATGGTTAAGGTTTTACTCAACCAGGTATTTTTTTTTTTAAGTTTTATTACTATCAAGGTGCAAACAAAAAATTGTCAATTTCACTGAGGGTCTCTTGGAACCATCTAGAGAGTGGATGTGTCTGGATTCTTGTTGTCTAACAACATTTCTGTCTGACTCCTCTGAGGTTGTGTGATCAGGGTGAAGCAGCAGCCAAGGATGTTTGAAAAGAACCTCTTATTTGCCATTACAAGTCTATGTGAAAAAGTCTTTCTTTTCATCTACAGTGAGCATCATGGGTCATACTGAGTGCACTGTAGCTTGAGCAAAGCAAAAACTCTATCAGAGGTGATCTAAAAGTGAAGCAAAAGACATAACACTTCTAAATAAGATTCTTTAAATAGGTGTGAATGTAACTAGTATGAACTCGGGGAACTTTTCTCACTCCTTTTTCCATCATCATACAAAGATTGAATTAAAATGTTTTCATATATCCATAACTAAATCCCATTAAGTGCAGATGGCTAAACTAAATTCTGAAAGTTATAACAAATAGCTTGGAACACTTCACTTTGGACGAATCTTGAGCGTTCACTTGCTAAAACAACCCCGACTCTTTTTTTCCAATATAAGTAACTGGTTGACTCATAATCTTTATTTATTTTAACACCTTGGAACTTTAAGATATTTATGGGATAATGATTTCTCAGTTTGCTTCTAATATAAAGGCATAAAAGCAATGTGGATATATGATCATGGCATCTGGTATAACCTTCAGAGGCAGCCAAAAGCTTTGCTGTCAGCCAAGGAAGTGAGAGAAAGAACTGCCTTGCTATAGGGAGTATTGACACTTTGAAAAACTGAATGCAAGACATATTTTTAAATTAACTTCTTTATCCTATTTTACAACAATGTGTCATGCAGAGATATTTTAAAGTTTAAGGCAGAAACTACATGTGAGAGAGAACCTGACACATAGAAGGAACCAGAAATATTTTTCTTGACATAAGGATAACAAATGTTTAAACTAGGTTTGAACATTTGAATTATATGAAAATTGCAGCTAATATAAAAATTTGTCTGTAGCTTACTGCTTTTCTATTGTTAATACTGTCTATTGAAAAGGAGAAAAGCTGTACGTGTTTACACTGACTCTTCTAATAAGAAATGATTTAATAAAGTGTGTATCACACCTTAATTAGCGGAGGTTCATGACCACCTATCTGAGCTTACCAGTCCATACTTTGGTGGTACAATTCTACTCTACCCCTTAGTAGAGTTATATTCAGAAATTTGGATCAGGTAATAACCAAATGATCAATTCAAGAACTCATTACTTACTATTAGATGTTGTGATGGCGGAGGACTAGATAAAACCCAGACAGGGGTGAAATGTTGCTGGCTAAGAGATCTCAAGAGGTTTATCTAAAGAAGTGCAACTTGGGTTGGAATTTAATGGGGATGCCACCATATGGTTTATGGAATTACCACTGTTACTTTGCTTGTTATGGTCTGGTATTTATGAAGACAGAATACAGAGAAATTATTAATCAGGCTACTTAAGCACCAGTAAGGTCATAATCTCGTTGTGGGATAAATAGCATGTGCGAGCAAAAACCATATTCTGTAATGCTACCAGAAGTACAGTTTTCTACTTTGTTGAAATCACAGTTGTGATCTGAGGATCCCGATACCCCCACTTCAACCCATTAGAGTAAGATTTGTAATTGTCTTTCTTTGGTGTCATTTTACATATTTGTTGCCTTTCTCTCAAGCCACTCTGGTAGAACTTGGAGGTGATATGGGCAAATGACCTCTGAGGACAGAGCAAATTTTTTCCGTGTTCACCCTATTAGAGAGAGACTTATGTCACATAATTGGTAGTGATGGTTTTCTAAACATCTATGCTTTTTAAATATCAAGTCCTGCACATTGGGTTGTGAGATATACATACATACATATACACATACATACATACATATTTACATATATGCACACACATTTATGTATGTGTCTCACATACATAAGACAGATGAGTCATTGCTGAGTCATTTCTTTGGCATCAGTACAGGTTTAAAGACAAAAGTACTAATGCTGCGAAATGTTTCCATTGAAAATCTTCCTTGGATATTGCATGGGTACACTGATGATAAAGATCAGTAAGTAGCCTTGCCAAGAACACATTAGCTTTCCATAGATCCTTTTATGTTTTTAGTACCACACATACCTCAGATGCCCATTTTGGGATCAGGGAAATCCACTCACTAAAACCAGCATTGGGGTGCTCATTTTAAAAGCTATGGTTGGCATGTTGGACTTTTCAAATAATTTCCATAAACACAGTCACTCATATTAACATTAAGCTTCTCACAAAATTCATTTCTGATGTTCTTCAGGTTTGTCTTTAAATTTAATGTAAGGGGTTGAGCCTGGGGCCTTACACAAGATAGGTAATTAACCTGTCTTTAAAGTATAATTCAATCCCGAGCACTTGCTTCGACTTTAATCTGCATATTTATAAATACTTTTTTTTTTTTTTAATTTTGGTTTTTCAAGACAGGGTTTCTCTGTATAGCCCTGGCTGTCCTGGAACTCACTCTGTAGACCAGGCTGGCCTCGAACTCAGAAATCCACCTGCCTCTGCCTCCCAAGTGCTGGGATTAAAGGCGTGAGCCACCATGCCCGTCTAATACTTTGTATTTTTAATATAGCCTCAATCATTTAATAGTTTAGAAAAGTTTTAATACTAAGTTCTCTGTATAAAAACATTTGCAAGTACTCCAAACTGAATAGATAAGAGCCTCCTTAACAATACAATAGAAATGACATTTCACTGGCAATTGCAATCAATATCTGCAAAGTTCTAGTATATTTGGTCCAGGAAAGTAGGTTTTTGTGTGTAAGGTATAATTACTCATGGCTGTAATCTCAACAGTTTGAGGCTGAGGTATGAGGATTGGTATGCTTTATGATTAATAGAATTGCCATAGTGAGTTCCAGGATAACCTAGCTAAAGAGTAGATCCTTTTGTCTCAAAAAAAAAAAAAAAAAAAAAAACTATAAACTGAATAAAGTAGACATTCATTTGTTGAAAGAAAACATGCAGAAAATAAAAATAAAAGGATTTTGAGACAATTTAGCTTTCATTATAAATTCAAGAAGGCTTGTTGCACGCATCTTCTGAATTAAACATTTGTTGCTTGATATATGGCACTAAAGACAGACTCTTTCAGAAGAAAGGATGCCTGGCATTCATGAACGATATTTAAAACATTTATGTATTGACATTAGTTCAGGAGTGCTTGGCTGTGCCTGCAGACAAAGGCAGTCCTTCCTTGCCCTCTGTAGAGCATGAGCTTTCAATATTTAAATGCAATTTAAGGGCTTAAGATTTGAAGAAACTATTTTTATTTTTAATGATACACACCACTTAGTTTACTCTATTTTTGCATTTATGTTTGTTGTGAATTCCCCAAACAGTTATTTGAAGACATTTTCTTGGTGATTTATAAAGTAATTTCTAAGAGATGTCTAAAGTTAACTTAATTCTCTGTGGGGCACTGGCTCTATACATTAGGATGAAAAACTCATTTTATGACTCTCAGCAAAATTACCTCATGGAGGCAATATTTTTAATTTTGCTTTGCTTCTACAGTCCAAGTTCTGAGAAATCATCTATCAGCTGGTTGAGAGGAGGGATTTTTAAAGAGGACTTAGTGCTTCAAACACACTCCTTGACAACCAGGCCTGTCTTTTTAATCAATTGATAATATTACAGTGATCAAAGACTCATAGGAGCTTAACTCCATCCCTTTTTTTCTGATCAATAATCAATATACAGTGATGCAGCATTCTGGATGACCTATAGAGAAGAAACAATGGCCAAAATAAATGCTGGATCTAGTTGCCATGAAAGCAATTTAGTGTCAAGAATATCAATGTGGCCAAAGGATATTAATAAAAATTCAGATAGTGTATGTTATTTTAGTTTGAATTTTATTATCAATAGCATATTATTAATTAATTAATTTTTTGTGTATACATTTGCCAACAAGTATGTCTATGAACCAAGTGTCTGCCTGGTGTTCACAGGTCACAAGAGTTGTTAGACTCCCTAAAGTTGAAGTCTGTGAAGACCATTGTGAGGCATCATGTGGGTGCTGGAATCAAACCTGGGTGCTGTGGAAAAGTAGTCCCCATTCTTAACCTCTGAGGCACCTCAATAGACCTTTTGCCCTACTTTTTTAAAGATCAGAAATAGTTTGCACTATGCTATCAAACAGCAATATATATTTAAGATTCTGTTCAGGAGCTTTCCTACATCCTCTGGCCTCTACAAATGTGGTTCACAGAACTATTGATTGCTTGGAAATCTCACTCAAGCCATAACATTAATCTAATAAATCAAACTCATCAAGAGGAGTAGGGCAGACAAGTGAAGAATGGCAGAGTTACTGAACCTTGGTGAGACATCTGTGTTCCAACAGGTGGGAGAGTGGCCTCTGGAATGTTGAGTATGTGCCTCCTCAGAAAGTGCTTAGATGCCTGCTGGTGAGAAACTGCCAGCGAAATCACCTTGCTGCTTCCTCTCACATCATCAGAAAAAGAGAGATGACAAGCAGTGGGTTTGGGAGAGCTCCGGCCAACACCTACGTATCTATCCAACATAAACAACAAAAAGAAAACCAGAACCTTAAACACAACAAAACAAAAAGCAAAGCAAAGCAACAACAACATGTGAAAGACTCTTAAGTAGACTCTGTCTGTAAAACACCAGGTGGTAGCTTGGCCAGCTCCAGCAGTTTGGGCAAACTAACAGACCTTGAGTTATTGCAGCAGCAGACCATGTTTTCACTTCAACACCATTAGACTCCCACTGCATCCTACAGGGATGAATTGCTCTTTCCTTGGTTTGGATTTGGAGTCAAGGTCATTTTGTCGGCACTGGAATTTTTTGAAATAGTTTTTTTCCCTCATACAATGTATTCTGATTAAAATTTGCCCCCACCCCTTACACTCCTCCTAGTTCCTCCCCACTTCTCCTCCCTTCCAGATCTACCCCTTTCTGTCTCTTATTTGAAAGAAAAGCACAGGCTTCTAAGAGATAGGAACCAACATGACAAAATAAAATATAGTGAGATGAAGCAGAAATGCTCATGTAGAAGTTGGGTAAGGCAACCCAACAGTAGGAAAAGGAGTCACAAGAGCTGGCACAAGTGTCAGGACCCACTTTTTTCATAGCTGATAGTCACATAAAAATACTAAGCTAAGAGCTCCTTTATATATAAATATATAAAGAGAACCCAGTGGGAACCCATGTGGTCTCTGTGCTTGCTGCTTCATCTCTGAGCTCATATGTAGCTTCCTTAGTTGATTCAGAGGTCTGCAATCTCTTAGGATCCTCCGTCCTCTCAGAAACCAAACACTAGCACTAAAACAAAACAAAACAAAACAAAACAAAACAAAACAAAACAAAACCAAAAAGCAACATTACTAATGATATTCTGTTACACTCAAGGATCGGTGCCTTATCCAGTGATCATCAGAGAGGTTTCTTCTGTCTGTAGATGGGAACAGATGCAGAGACCCAAAGCCAGACCTTATGTACTAAGAGTCTAAAGTGGATGTTTCCAGCAAATCCCTCCCTTCAGAGCTAGGGGAATCCCTCACAGATTGCAGTGGAAAAGTTTATGCTTAGCCTAGAGCCCTAATCATTGTTTAACCAAGGATAACCAAATGGTTAACTTTCTAATTTTACTTTCAGAAGAATTTTGGTTGGACCTACTACATTCTATCTTGAGAATGGCTTCAATGTAGTCATTTGATCCAGTTTTGAGACATGCAGGAGCAGAAGCTGAGTGCAGACTGCAGACAGTGTTGATAGTAACTTAGTGTCCATGGTATACACACACAGACAGACAGACAGACACACACACACAAACACACACAGACACACAGACAGACAGACAGACAGACAGACAGACACACACACACACACACACACACACACACATACACACACATGCACGCGTGTCCAACAAACACTCTAAACTAGAAGCCATAGCCATAGACCTGTGCAGACCTGAGCAGACCCTGTGCATGCTGCCTTAGTCTCTGTGAGTTCATAGGAGCTTGGATCAGGTTGATTTAGAGGCCTTGTTTCCTTGGGTTCCTCCATCCCCTGTGACCCTTACACTTCTTCCTCCAAGAATTACTTTATAATTCATCTTGAAGAGGTGAATTGCTGAGACTTTAGTTGTAGTGATGTGAATGTGGGTTTTCAGAGGACAGGATAAAGTTTGGAGCATAAAAACTTAAGTAAGCCCTTGCTGATTGAGTTTATAGTTAATATTATCCATACTTGCTCCTGATGTTGATAACTTAATAGATTTCTTGAGAAATGAATAAAACACTCAAGGAGATGCCTAGGCAAAGTCTAGCCATAATTGATTTAAGACTCCAAATCTTATGACGGAGGGAAGAATCTTTAATTAACACATTACAGAGTTCCCATGGTTCAAGATATTTGTTTTATTTTCTGCTGAATTGCTTGTTCACTGACCTGAGGACCTTACTAGTTATTGTTTTCACTTTGCTAGTTTGTGTTTAAGCTGTGTTTTTGAAAGTGATTTTAGTCAATGGCATGAGTACCTTAGAAAAATCAAAGCGTATCAGTTTTTAACTCCTCTGTCTGCTTCAAAGTTAGATACAATGCTCATCGAAGAGAACTTCCAGTAAGTGGGCAATGGGTCAAGTTTGACGCCATCATCTTTTACCAAACCTTTAGCTTTCCTTCTCAAGACTTGTCCCCACAAGGGATCCCATCAATTGATTCTTATCTACAGCAATTTTTTTATCCTGCTGTTCTCAGGTGCAATTAACCTGAAAATTGCATAACTATCATCCAAAATGACAATTCAGAGGACCTAGGATTTGATCCCCTGCCCCATGAAATCATCACATATAAACACACTACCACCTGGCTAATATTGTTGAAAACATACATACATACATACATACATACATACATACATACATACATACAATTTCCAGTTGTAAACTCTGCTATGATGAATATGTTCAGATAGCCATCTAAAAATGTATTAAACATCCTCTATTAGATGAAACCTAAAAATCTTCCATGTTCATTTTTTTTTTTTTTTTTTTTACAAATTAGAAAGAAATGCCAGGGCCAGGAAGCAGGAGTGGGTGAGATGGAGAGCAGGGCGAGGAGAGGGAATAGGGGACTTTCAGGATAGCATTTGAAAGATAAATGGAGAAAATATCTAATGAAAATGATAAAAAGATTAAAATCTCCAACTAATAAAAAGGAATGTTCCTCTTTGATTGTTTTTAAAATTTTGATGAGTTCCTTAACAAATACATGCAATTTATTTTGACCTTGTTGATTCTTCTCTTACAACTCTTTTCAAATTTATCCCCACTCTCCCATCTTCAAATTGATGTGTTTAAAATTGTTTTATAAGCCCGTCAAGTCCAACTCATGCTGCCGATGAACTCTTGGATGTGTGGCCTTCCTCTGGAGCATAATGGACCTACATGAGCTCAACCTTTACCACAAATTGACTTTCCTTCTCCCAGAAACTATCAACTACTAATAGTGTCTCAGCTAGAGGAGACTTCATGCCCACCTCCCTCTCTGTGCTGCAGGTTTCTTTGGCCTGAGCATCCACCGGCTCTCTGTGAGTTGTCAAGTTTTCGATGGGTTCATATATGCAACTGCCCTGTAGTGTTCAAGAAGGACCGTTTCCTTGGAATCATCTACTACCACTGGCTCTTACAATCATTTCTCTCTTCTTTTCTAAAGTGTTCACTGAGACGTGGAAGAGTAGTGTGTGATTCAGAGTCTCATTTAAGACTCAGAAATCCAGTTTCTTACTTCTGTACATTGACCAATTGAACGTCTCTGTGTTAATTGTTTTCTACTATAATAAATGTTCATCTATGAGGGTTGAGAGATACACTAACAATGGCTATAACTATAAGTCCTTCAAAACCTATGTCCATCTAGTGGAATAATAGCAAAAGGTTCTTTGCTTGGGTATTTGGTGTTTCTAGGTACAGATTCTTGATGCCAATAACGGTGTCAAGTTTATTTTTTCATTATTTTAGGAGTGGGCATACATTGTTACTTCAGTCATTAGTGACCTCTGTGAGCTAACCAGAGGAGATGAAGCTTTTTGACAGTCCAGCTTGACTATCTCATGTTCTGTAATTCACATATGTGCTATCTCCATCAATAGGTGGCTATTGTCAAGTTCCAGAGGATGCGTAGATTGTGCTGGCAGTAACGTGTAATGTTTGGGAGTCTATTGGACCTCTATCGCCAACAACTTCAAAGGGAATAATCCATTCCTAGCACTGTTTTTCTTTTTTTTTCTTTATCTTTCTTCTTTTCTTTTCTCTTTTCTTTTTTTTTGTTGTTTTTCTTGTTTGTTTGTTTGTTTTTGCTTTATTTCTTTACCTTGTTGTGGCTTGTGGGGCATTGCAACCACATTATAGGGTAACATCATTCTCTCTCTCTCTCTCTCTCTCTCTCTCTCTCTCTCTCTCTCTCTCTCTGTGTGTGTGTGTGTGTGTGTGTGTGTGTGTGTGTGGTGTGTGTGTCTGTGTGTCTGTATATGTATGTGTATTTGTATGTATATATGTATGTATTCAAGAAGTATCACTTTTCCATATGAGTTTTCAAAGGCATTTTTAGTTATTTATCCCTCCATCTATTTCTTCCTCTACTCGTTCTTTCACCCGTTACCCATTTAGTTGAAGTACAAACCTGTTCTTCCTCCCATCCCCATGCTCCCAGATATAAGACTCAGACTCAAAATATAATTACAAACACCTTAGTCACATACCTAGGCTGTTCTCTGACTAGATATAACCCAAAACGTCTCATTTATTCTAGTCCACATTCTGCCATGTGCCTGGTTACCTGCGCTCAGGTACCATGCCTCTGTCTTGTCACATATTCCCAGCAATATGGGGATTCTATCCCAGAATCCTTTCTCTCTCCCAAATGCCTCACCTTTATTTCCAGCCTAAGACATAGGCCACAGTTTTTTTTAATTGACAGGTGATGCATCCATACAATATACAAGGTATATAATCTCTGCATCATTTAATCATTCTTGGTCCAGTATTCTCCTTTACTTGCTTATACCACTGCATTTTATCTCCCCTACCTTGGAATTTCTCTGTGACCTTTTACTAATTTCTTGACCTCTATGGCTATTCCAAGTGAAATGCACATATTCAAATGTTCAAAACTAACACTCACAGAGTTCTTTTGGAGTCTAGGCTTGCATTTTATCCAATCAAAATTTTCTTCAGCATCTATGTATGTATGTATGTATGTATGTATGTATGTATGTATGTATGTATGTATCTATCTATCTATCTATCATCTATCTACTTATATCCCAGACACTGCACCTTTCTCCATCCACACCCACAGTGTATTCTGCATATGATATACAGCTTGGAATATTCTCCCATTGAGAAGTGATTAGGTACAATTGTTTACATGGCATAAATATCCCACAGAATTTGATTTTTAACTTTGTGCTAACCACATGTCTGCACTTCAAAATTTTATTCCAACCTCACTTCTATAAGAATTTAATGCACATTCTTTCCCACAAAAGTACCTATTTCACGATTCAATATTTGTTAGATAATTCATGAATTTTGACCATATTAATATCTATATTCCCTGATACCTTTCCACTATTCCCATTCTTCATCTCAAGCTTTCATATTCACTCGTATATAAGTTATATATGCACATGGAATGGGAAGAAACTACTTTCCATGTCAGAGAGAAAAATATTTTGATTGATACATCAAATTCCTCCATTTTTATGTGGATCACACAATTTAATTATTCTCTATTTTTAAAATAAAACTCTATTTTCTATCTTTACTGTCTTATTCTTTTTCATACATCAAGACTTGTTGCTGTTGCTGATAATATAATGTCTATAAATGATGAATCTTTATCCTATGTAAATATATTAAGAATTAATAGTCATATAGAATTACCTAGTATATATGTAAGTCAAACAGCATTTATGGAATAAAGAATTTCATAAAGATAATTTCACGCCTCTATGATGATGCAGTTTTTTTGTCTGTACAATTTAACACCATGCCTACTTGTTCTAAAAGCTTTAATACTTAAATTTATTTCCAAATAATTGAAAACCTTTGTAGATTTTATTTAGTCTCAATATTGCATTCCTGCAAAATTATGTTTTATCTCATTAAATACTGTATTTTATAAGACTTAACTTACTTACATATGATTTTAGTAAATAATTTTATGTATAGATGCCCCCACTGTAAGTGTATAGCAAGATTTACTGCTGCTTATTAGAATGACCAGGAATTGAGATTGACAAAATTATACAGTTTCAAGCAACCCTCTCTTTTATATGTCTAATCTATGTCTCAGTATCTGTCTCTGTCTCTGTCTCTATGTGTGAGTGTGTTTGTGTGTGTGAATATGTGTACCATATCTTATCTCTAAGTCAATGATTACTTGCATCTAGCCAATATATCAGATAACTATTTTTCTTTGATGTCAAATCCAAGGATCACCTGATGAGTGTTTAGAATGCTTCACATAATTTAATACATGTTTTATTAAAGTAGTGTGTACTGGGTGCTATAGATGAGCTTCTTTACTTGAAACAAACTAAATTGGTCCTAAACATTTTAACTGCAACTATTATATTTTTTTTTCATTAATTTATTCTGGTTCATCTAGTTCATTTCATTCAATGTGTTATACAACTCCATATTAAAGAATTACATTCATAGTTTGCATAATTCATAGATTACATGCTCTTTAAAATGTGTTCTAGAAACTTATGGTTCTGTTCCACATATCCTTACAATCATTATCTAACACTTTGAGGCAACCACTTAGAAAAAAAGACGGTGTTCTAGAAATGAAAATTATATTTATAAAAGACAATTTCATGCACCAGAAATTTATTTATATCTAAATATTCAAACACAGAATGCAGTCTACTTGATAAACTTTACTTGACACAAAATGGGACATTTAGCTGTATACCAGTATGTTAATGCCGGTTTTTTACAAAGCAGAAATCAAGTTAAGGGTGTATCTGAAAGGTATTTGCTGTGGGAAATGCACATGCTAAAAGAAATTATGAGAGGGCTGGAAAAGAAAGCTTTAATGAAGGATACATAAAGGTACATATGACAATATTGTACAAGAAGAGACTTTGATTATACCAGAAATGTAAAAATAAATTATACACAGTAATAGGGAGCCTCTAAATCTACATGGCTCAATAAAGGGTGCCATACCATACAGAACTGGAACAAGAGAAATTTGGTATTAATGTCTGGTCTTTTTTCTCTTTATAAATTGTACTTGATTATTTTACCTGCATGGTTATTTTTTCTGCAAATACATAAGTGTATCAAATGTATGCATACAAAGACCAGAAAGATGTTAGATCCCTTAAGCTGGAAATGCAGATGGATACAGAAATATATATGATAAATATATACTGAAGGATATATATGATATATACAAAGAATGAGCTTGAACTAATTTTCCTGTTTTGACCTTGTGTATACAGGGATTATATGCCTATGTGATAGAAGTTAGTATATGACAATGGAACTTCTGAATTTGAAATTTATGAAGATATTTGTTGTTTGGCTGTTATAAAGTGTTTTGCTTTTTTTCCCCAATAACCTTCAGAAATTTATTAGCCATCTGCTTCTAGAGTTTTATCATTATTATAGCTATGTGTAAATTTTTATTATGTTTTGATTATTTCTCTCATATCCATTTTATTATTATTACTTCCTTGATTAAATTTTTGTAATAAGGTATTTAAAGTAATATTTTATTAATTTTTTGTGAAATATACCGATCCATTTTACGTTATTTACCCAAACCCTTCTACATAAATTTTCTCTAATCTCACTTCCCTATACTTCTAACACTGAATTTCTTCTGTTATTTTTCCCACCAAATTCATTTTGTGTTGCCCAGCACTTTTGGTTGTGAGGCCTGACCTAGAGAATGAATCTACAAGGCTCATATCATTAAAGAAACTGACTCTTCCTCTCCACGTAGCTACCAAATGTCAATAGTTACCTGCTAGGTATGATACTTGGAGTACCACCCACTTTATGTGAGGATTTCATCTGGCTTGAGGACATGGAGCTCTTCTACATGTTTCCACAGTCTCTGAGTTCATATGTACAACTACCATATTAAATCTGTACAATATTGTTTGCTTGCAGTTTCCTAATTGATTCCCAGAATATTACAGGATTCTCTCCCCTGAATACTTACATATATAATTGTCTTCTTTAAGATGATGACATTAATCAATATCTTATTAAATTATCAGCCTCCATTACTTTCATGCCCACATTTTGGCTCATTGATATTTTTATTTCCAATACAACTCATGACAGCATTGCTGATCTTCTGCTTCCACTCATTGTGCGTGTGTGTGTGTGTGTGTGTGTGTGTGTGAAAGCATTTACTTTAATGTATTTTGTTAGAATATTCCAATTAGCAGCATATGCTTTGTATATATGGAAAACTCACATATCTTATAACTAATTTGTTTACATTTCAAAGTATTACTTATCCATATTCAACATTTATAATCTACACATAAATATATGTTCTATAGAGGCATTAAACACATGCTGAATTTATGGTAAACAATGATAGAACCCAGTTTAAGCTTGTCTTTTCAACCTGTAAACTTTCTGTTTTTTCAATGCAATCAGTAATCATCTGTTTCTTACCCCACTTCAGAAATTGCTGGTGATCATTTGCTACTTATTGATGAATACTGTCAGGTTCCTCTCTTCCTATTCTTCTTCTGGGGTCTTTACTTAGTTGTTTAGTTTCACGTAGAAAATGATGATGGACGCTTTTTATTTTCATGGTTTTATTAAATCAGCCTGAAAATTCCAGCTTTGAGGTTGAAGTTAATAGCAAATGAAATTCATATAAAGAAGGAGAAGAAGAAGAAGAAGAAGAAGAAGAAGAAGAAGAAGAAGAAGAAGAAGAAGAAGAAGAAGAAGAAGAAGAAGAAGAAGAGGAGGAGNGAGGAGGAGGAGGAGGAGGAGGAGGAGGAGAACGATGACGACGACGACAAGGAGGACGAGGAGGACGAGGAGGACGAGGAGGACGAGGAGGAGGAGGGAGTAAGGGGGTAAGGGGGGATGATGAGGGGGAGGGGAAAGCAAAAGCAAAAGCGGAAGAAGGAGGAGGAGGAGGAGGAGGAGAAGAAGAAGGAAGAGGAGGAAGAGGAGGAAGAAGAAAAGAAGGAGGAGGAAGAGGAGCGACTTCTCAATATAAATCCCAGTGCCTTCAAATCCTGCTAGTATTATAAGTAATATCAAAATACATGAACAGCAGAGCAGAAGCATTTCCTATGCTATAAGTGCTCTGTAATTCAGTGCCATTTCCACTTTATCTGCTTAAGAATGAATTCTGACTTCCCTCTAGCCTCCCTGCCCTCATACTGGCTGATCCTGTTGGAGATGTAGATTGATTGGAATACCTGTAGAATACACAAACTTCTCTCCAGCTCCCAATTCCCAAATCCTCTTGGAACTGCAGACAAGCAGTGAGCTTTGATTTAATCAGGAATCTGTGTGTCCAAACTCTAAGGGTCTTTGTCCCCAATTTGTTTTTGACTGATTAATAAAGATGCCAGAGGCTAATGGCTGGGCAAAGGGAGACAGGGCCGGACCCATAGAGTGGCATGAGCTAGGATGCAGGGTGGAAGAAAAAGAATTGGCATGAATTGATGGGAAACAAATGGACATAGGAGCTGCAGGAGATAAAGCCAGCCAGCCATGTGAGAATTCGGCCACTTTTCTGCTTAGTCAGCAGAGGAAGGCTTAGGAGTATCCAGTCTTTGAAGTAGCCAAAGCATTTTCGTGAATCGAGGAAGCTGCTGGGCAACTGGTTGGAAGTGTGCGACCTGTTGGGAGCACAAAGTGGTATAGCCCAAACTCACCCCTACAGATCCTCATAGCAATATTTATCATCAAGGAAGAGCAGCCCAGGACAAGTGCTACTGTGGGCTCCTCCTAGTTTTCCTGGCTGCCTCATTGCTGACTGCATTTCCATGAGGACTTGGGAAGTCAAAGCTGGAGGGAAGTTTGTGCATTCTACACAGATATTCCAATCAACCCATACATAATTTACATGGAACAGCTTTGAATTCCTTAAATTTGCATAATGCTTCATAACTTAAATTATTTTGCAGAAACATTTTATTTTTCCTGTATGCTAGCTCTAAAAGGTGAGCCCCAAGCATTGTATTACCCTTTTAGGAAGTGATATAGTTCTTACATTAAAACAAAGTCATTCATTTTGTAAAATTTACTGCAAATAGTAGCTATATAAATCCAAGGCAATAGAAAAAGCATAATCTCAGAATATTGTCTGGTTCTGGGTGTATAATATTTCCACCTGATTGTTAAAGGTCTGCTTTTATTTACATTTATGTTCTGTTAGAGGCTATGTTCTTTGCTGGGCTAATTTTCAGTACACCAGGAAAGAAAAAAATAAGTTTTCTTTCCAAGGACAGAGCCAGCAAGGAGTGAAATTTAGAACATTCATATGAAATTTATTAAGAAGTCTCCAAATCTGTAAAGCAGTCTGTGTACAAGATTATTTTCTTTTTCTTTCTTCCTTTTTTATTGACTATTTTATTTACATTTCCAATGTTATTCCCCTTCCCCCTTTCCCCTCTGCAAACGTCCTGTCCCAGCCCCCCTGCTTCTATGGGGGTGCTCCTCCACCAACCCACCCACTCCTGCCTCACTGCCCCAACTTTCCTTTATGCTGGGGCATCAAGTCTCCACAGGACCACGGGCCTCCCCTCCCACTGATGCCAGGTAAGGCAATATTCTGCTCCAAGGACTGATTCTTAAGTGTAGAACCTTTTACATGGTATATCTACAAGAGTGACTAAGACGTTCAGCAGCTCTCAGGTACATGGTATATACTTCAGGGAGCTCGATTCTATGCAAGAAAGGAAACTTCTCTCAGTAGGAGTTCATTTTAGCGTCCACAGGAAACTTCTCTCTGTAAGAGTTCATGTTAGCGTCCACACACATTTCTTTGGATGATTCCTTTTAGATAGTTCATATTTGCTTTGAAGAGCAAGAATGGCTTTGTTGTATGGGCTGGAGGTATTGGAGTGGAGAATTTCAATAAACTTTAAGTAAATAATTGCTATCTATCATCTTGGCTGTTTTTCCGTGATCCTTTCTTCCACTATTTCTAGTGTCAAATATGTCCTCAAACAAAAATCATCTGACCAACTTTGAAATCTGGTTTAAAAGAGATTACACCAGATGGTATGAACATTTTTATTACTACTATCACTACTATCACTACTACCACAACTACCACCACCACCACCACAACCACTACTACTACTACTATAATTATTATTATTATTATTATTATTATTATTATTATTATTATTATATTATCATTCAATCTTAATTTTTACAATCCAGTTGTTATTCCCCTCCCAGTCTGTCTGACTGGTCCTCACCCCATACTTCCTTACTAGGTCTCCAAGAGAATGTCTCCATCCACATCTACTCTACCAGTCCTCCCCACTCCCTGGGGCCTCAAGTCTCTCAACAGGTGCAGGAGGAATGGACATTTTTATAAGTTAAATATTTACAAATATGTCTTGACATCATGGTTCCCATGTGGACAAGTGTTCCTTCAATATGCTGCACTTATTTTGAAATGATTTTGGTTTTGACATTTACTGAGTACATTTTATATTTTAAAAATGCTTTAAAATGGTGTTCTATTCAGGACCACAGAGATCTGAAGAATAGTTACTTGATCTGGGGAAAGCAAAATTTAAAAATGGTATTAACCCTGAAGTTGGGGGTGGGGGAAGGGTAATTATCAGAAACCATGTTAAACAATAATAGCAAAACCTCGAAACATAAAACCATATAAGAATAGAAAATGCTGTCATTCAAAACAGGGATAAAACATGTAATATATAAGATCATATACCACACAAATGCAATTACAGTATGGTACGTTATATAATAACTGACTATTTATACAAAACAGAGATAAAACTTGTAATATATAAGATTACATACCACACAAATGCAATTACAGTATGTATGTTATATAATGACTGATTGTTTATTTTACAACACTGAATATTATTTATCATGAAAAAGAGTATGTTGAAGCTTGCAATTTCCAATAATACATAGTTCTCAAGGAACAGAAATGTGAAGGGCCAATGCCACTACCATGTGTCTGTTCTGAAGAAAAGAATTCACAGAATTGCTGTGGAACTTTTGAGTATGATTGGACTATGGGGTTGGGCTCAATGATTTCCTTATTTGTTGTAGGCTTCTTTTATTATTTTTTTAAAGGGAAGGATAGGGAAGTAAGGAGGATCTGGAAGGAGCTAGGGGAAGGGAAAATATAAATATATCATCTGCAATTTTCAAGGAATAAGTTAAAAATGTTCTAAGAAAAGAAAAAAAATCCAAATTGTATATAAGAGTAGGACACCTATGAGTTTGTATGATGGTTTGGAAGCTCATTCTAGTGAAGGTAGTTGAATTGTGAGATAAAATTGTCTGACTGACTTTGCGTGATGAAAATAAACAAGATGGAATGGATGGTTTGCATGTCAGGAGGTTCTGACATGTGTAAGTGTGACCAGGAGAAGCACAAATATGTCTGCACTACTGACAACGATTTAATTATTATTTTTATTATATATACATATTATTCAAAGACCTCACAGACATATTCGGTTTTCATAAGTGTACCAACAAAGCCATTAAACACATTCTCTTTCTCTCTTCCCTTTCAAATAATCACTTTACTTTCCGCCTCAGATGGAATTTTGCAGAAAACTCATACAAATGGAATTACTAAACATATGACAGTATACAGCTGGCTGCTTTCCATATGTGTTCTTAATCTTCAGATAGAAGTGTCACTGTTTTGTATCCTGTATAATTGGGAAAATACAAACTAAAAGCACAACAACACATAACCGATCCCTGTCATTAATTTGTAAAACAGGTTACAGGCCTTGGTAGATATAAAGTGAAATTGTTTGAACTCTTAATTGAAAGGAGGCATAGTGCTACCACTATGAAAACAGCCTTGAGGATCTTTTAACATATGCAAAAGACTCAAAGTGCAAGTTGGCCATCTCACTTCAGCTTGTATGTCCAAAAGACTGATATCAATGTCTCAAAGAAATATCTGTATAGATTTTCATGTAGCAAAGATGTGAAAACAATCTGTATAACCACAGGATGAAAATAATTATTTTATCTATAATTATTTTAATAAATGTTTATATGTATATATATGAAAATAATTATATATATATATATATATATATATATATATATATATATATATAAACATTACTCTGTTATTTAACTCTTAAAGTTATTGTGTAAAATAATGGAATTGAATTGATACATTCATGGATGCATACCCGCATTTCTCATTCCCATTCATTTCTCTAACTCCACCCCACTACTGATGTGCTCGCTCCTGCTACATGATTCTTGTATTTTCATGTCACATATGTGCTGTATTGAGAGCAAAACATGTGCTATTCATCTTTCTGAGTGTGGCTTACTTTGTTTAGCACAACTTCCTCTTTTATGACTGGATAGTGTTCTATTGTGCATATGTAATTTGCTGATGAATGTCTGTGGTGGATCTGTAACTTGGCTATGGTAAGTCACAGCACAGTAAACATGAATGTGCTATGTTGTCTTAACGAAACCGTTCTCTCCCTCTATACCCAGGGGTAGGTAGAGCTGGGTTACATGTTACTTTTATGTTTAGTTTCTGAGGAACTGTCATATTGATTTCCATAAGTTCTGAAGGCTGTACTCCCCAAATCACCATTTGTTGTTACTAAATAAAAGTTATTGTTGCTAGAGGGAGATGTCATCTCAGTGTTTTGTTTGTTTGTTTGTTTGTTTTCATTTTTTGGCTTTCTAAGGATGTCAAATATTTATCCACATTCACCCTCAAAAATAATAAATATTCTCATACAAAACCATGTGGGTGAATAGTATCTACAAAAATGAAATTTGATCTACATAATACTCAGAAATGAACTCATAGTGGTCTAAAATGACTAAATATAGACCTGAAATTAAAATAAAAATATTGTAGAGGAAATCCTAGGATGTAACTTTAGAGCATTCATCTTGGTAATTTCTTATATCACCCAAGGCATCAGAAGCTAAATCAGGCTAGAAGCACTATAACAAACAACATGTCTACAGAGTAAACAATCAGCAGAGTTAGTATAGGAGAAAATAGTTGAAAACACAGTATGTTATGTAAGTTAATAGCCAACCAATAAAAAGTACTCAAATTCAATAGTTAACTAAATAAATAGGCAAACCAACTGAAGACCAGATGAAAGACTTGAATACACCTCTTTCCAAAAGAAAATACAAATGTCTAAAAGGAAGGTTAGTAGGAAGCCAGGCAGCATTCAAGTAAGTACTGTCGCTTAAGACCTTTAGAAAAGCATTGCACCACTGGACTGAAGTAGGAGCCAAAGATTTGTTTCATAAACTAAAACAATGCGGGAGGAGCAATCCTCAGCTGTGGAGTAACATTCATCAGGCTGGCTTTTGAGTATGTCTGTGAGGCCATTTCCCTGATACTGAATGCTATGTGAAGTCTCAGTATACCATAGGAAATGTCACCACAAGTCCAAAAGCAGCACTCTTCCCTGGTTTTTAGCTTTCTTTCTCTGATGGCCTTCCTGGAACTCCTACAGTGGCTTCCTTTAGAAATGGATTATACCCCAATAGTTGTAAGATTAAATAAATCATTTCCTATCTTAAGATCGCTAAGGTCACAATATTTTATCACATAGATAACAAAGAAGGACCACAATGAAAGAAAATTGTTGAAGAAAATATTACCAAAATTTTCCTTTATATAAATAATAAATATTGCCATTTTTGCTATGAAATCTGTGTTTGCTTACTACATAAAGTGCATGGACAAATGTGATAACAAAATTTATGGCCTATTAACCTAATAAGGGAGATCTGAAATTTTGTGGAAGGGGTACTTTTCATACATTTGGTTAAACTTATATGATCTTTATACTTTCTTCTTATTAGAATGTCATTACTAAACCTTATCAACACCTTTAAGCAAAGCTCAGGGTACATCTTTTCTCATTGTATTGTTAAAAAAACAAAACAAAACAAAAAAACAAGTATCATCCTGATTCTTAAATCATGTGTCATGACTCTAGAGATAGAATATGAGATCTGTTGTCAACAAAGAGTATCTAGAAAGTGATATACTCAGGTCTTCTCCACAAAGCCCTGTTTCCTCCTTAAGGAAACAGTAAGTAAGGAAATGAGCTTTACAAGGATATTCTTGGATACTGTAGGCCAGATTCCTTCTTACTGTAGACATAGCAGTTTTCCTACGAAGTGAAGTTCTATCTGTCCTTTATCAATTCTGTCTACATGGTTGATGGGTCTATTTTAGTAGAAAAGCATCTTATTGGTACACTGTGATATTAATACTTCGTTTCTATTGGGAAAATGTTACCTTCCATAGATCAAAAAGTAAAACATGATCTGTTGGATTTAAATTCAGACACTTTGTGATGGCTGATCTTTCAAAATAAGCACTCATGAGCCATCTGTTCTAATGTGCCACAGTGCTATAATAGCACCCAAACTCCAAGGCAGTTATAGTGGTAAAATCTAGTTTCTACCTGAAAAAATAAATACATTTCAATAATAATTGTCTTATTCACAAAATAATTATTAATATTCATACTATACTAGTCTTCAAATAGTTGTAGGATACCAATTTTAAAGGTGGTGAATAAGCCATTATTAAATAAATACCTACATACAGGAAGGAGTACTTAGTTCCATGATATAGAGGAGAGGTATAGATAGATGGATAGATAGATAGATAGATACATACATACATACATACGTGCATACATGATATGTATGGTTAATAAATATAGGGAATATATATAATAGTGATATATATATATATATATATACATTTATATGGTAATGTGTTGAAAATATTTCTAATATTGTGATATATGATAACATATATGTTGAAAAGATACATATAATGATAAATATAATGTCTAAAATATGTGAGTGAGAATATTTCTTTATTATATGCCATGCATTCTTTCCTATAAAGAAAATATACTTTTTGTCTCAGCCATTGAGTAGATGAATCATGTCTGCCTTCATGTTTCTTATTAAGAGACAGTGCAACACATTATCCTTCAGTTAATTGTGTATCACACAAGAATTCATACTTTACAGAATTTCTCCTAATTTGCCTTAGATTATTTATTATCATCTCATATGTAGTAAAATCAGTGAAATTTTTCTAAGAGTACAATTTTTCTGTAAGTATCATTTTATTTTCTAACTCTTGCATAGCAAATATTCCTAGAAAATAGGTTCTTATTGCACAGTGAACTCTAGACTGCAGAACACAGAATTGTACGTTCACATCAGAGTTAGAGAGCCTTTTTCCTGTTCTGGCAGGGTAGCTGATTTGGGATGTCCAATAGAAAATTATAGCCATTCATCAGAGAAGGCTAGGGAGTCATCATTTACAGTAAAACCTTAGGCTTCTGGATGGCCGTAAACCATCCCCGACAGAATTGCTCACATTGTCCTCCTCAGGGGCTTCTGGGTTCCTAGGAAAAGAAGCACAGACATAGTAAAGTTGGTTTGTTTCTTAACCATCGTCTACAGGGGGACTCCAAACATGTCCAAATTTTAGGCTCTTTGTTTTCAGAAAGTATTAAAGTGAGACATTCAGATCGGTATGACTTGTGCTGGGACCTAGTGGGCAGTTGTGTCTTCTCGGTAGTTATTCCTAGGAAGGTGTTCTGAGTAGGTATTGCTTTGCTTCTGAAGGAGGAAATCGTCTGGGCAAATAGTTTTTAACGTTGTCCTTGTTCTGAGATCATTTTCTTACTAGTTGGACACAGACAATTGACTGTGTCAGACATCTCAGAATCTCAGTGATCTGCACTTTCTCTCAGAGCAAAAGGAGCTCTCACCAGTAGAGACGCTAACACAACAAGGTTATTGGTCTTTGTCTTTTCTTTTGTGCATGAGGCTGAAATGAAGGTGACAATTTTGGCAGGAATGATTGACACACTGCTGTTTGAAGGCATGCCACTTTTACTCCCTAGTCAGCCCTATCTTTAGTCTCAACTTCTTACATTTAGACTTTTAGGACAAATCACCATTAAACATCTATGTCTTCATTCCTCATGTAAATTTTCAGAAAATAGTAAATAGTCAAATCAAATCAAATCAAATCATAACTTAAATTTGCAAGCCTGGAAATTCTCTCTCCTTTTAAGGCAACTCTAAGTATTTCACATAAAACAAATTTAGTTTCAGATTAATAAAAGTTCTTAAAATCAAAGGCTAACTAAATTAATTCCCAAACCAATTGAATATAATTCTTCTACTATGAATATTACTATATTGCAAAATAGATGCTGTATTCACCATACATTCAGCATTCATACTTTGTTTCCTGCACTGTAGAGCTGTATGCACACAAAACTTGGTAAAACTATAGTGGCAGAAATTCTTTAGATGTCATATTTGAGTCTTCTCCTTCTAATAGAAAGGGTATCTAAGCTGATTATAGCAAAAACAATTCTTCATAAATTCAATTACGAGAGTATTCCTGAAGAATTGGCTGAGGCATACGGCTTGCCATTCCTTTAGGTCCCATACAGGCTTTCCTTATTTGGCTTGCACTATCCACATCAACTTTAATTTGTCCCTCCTTACAGGCACTTTTTATTATTAATTATTTTATTTATTTACATTTCAAATACTGTTCCCTTCCTGGTCTCCCCTCTGCAAACACCCTTTCCCACCCCCTCTCCATTTGCCTCTTTGCACTTCACCTCCCATTGATGTCAATTAGAAAGTTATTTCTCAACACTGTTTAGCAAAACATACTAATATACTGAGAACATTTATTTTTGTAGATATTTAATGTGTAAGAATGTTGAATACCTGCAAAAGAAACAAAACAACAACTACAGCAACAACAACAAAAAACAGAAAACTTCTTTTTATATAGGTTATACTGTAATAGAAGCAATAATTATTTTTACATATATTAAAATGAGTAAACTAATAGGTTTATGGTTTCACCATTATTTAAATAAATTTACTTTAGTCAAGACTTATTAGTTTAGAAGAAGTTATGTCGGGGGCTGGAGAGATGGCTCAGTGGTTAAGAGCACTGACTGCTCTTCCAAAGGTCCTGAGTTCAAATCCTAGCAACCACATGGTGGCTCACAACCACCCGTAATGAAATCTGATGCCCTCTTCTGGTGTGTCTGAAGTCAGCTATAGTGTACTTAAGACATAATAAATAAATCTTTAAAAAAATTTATTAAAAAAAAATAAGAAGTTATGTCAGCTGAGCAAGTTATTACATTCAGCAATCCTTGTACACTCAATCTATATCATACATGTCAAGTGTATAAACCCACACACTCTCATATTTATAAGAAGTTGTAAATTCTAAAACATGTGTTAACTACAACAAATGATAAGAGATCCATAGAGTTTTGTCCATCTAGAATGTAACATAGTGAGATGATTAGTATAGCCTGACAGGATTTCTGTTTGCTTAGATTAGCAAGGTAACCTTGTGTATGAGTCTATGAGGGACTTTGCTGAGATTGATTCATTGATGGGAAATATCTACCTCAAATTTAGGTTGCTAAGTCCTATGGGCTGAGGACACTCAGAATAAGAGAAGGTTAAACAAGGAAGTGGCAGCCTCCTCTAGGTGTGTGCCCCTAAGTCCTTAGAGGAAACAAAGACCAATGCTGGGCATAGCAAAGTGCAATATTATGCTAACAACTGAGAGAAATAAGAAGCATGCCCCTTAGAGCTCACAAAGGAGTGGCAAACCTTGGGTTTGATCATGAGTCTGAGACCCATGTGTGATTGACTCATGGGACACACATCCAGGAAATACTATCTTCACATGATTTAAGTGACTTTGTGACAACCTATATGGAAACAATATAGAACTAATGAACAAAATATTGTCAAAAAAGTAATAAATATGAGGGCCTGCATCTTAAACATGATGGCTTTGTTTTTCAGATAACATTTTCAATATGAGGACTGCATTTGAAAAATTTTCATGACAACAATACAGTATGTTTGTTCTTTAGGTTCCTTGGGAAAAAGGGATTAAAAGTAATATTAGTATTTTTTTTCTAGGGGTTGAGGCACAGTACAATGGCTTGAGTCTTGGTGAGGAGGATTTCAATATTAAGCTTTTGTTTGTTTTTGTGTTTGTTTTCATAAAGAATGGAACTTTTGAGCTATAGTAAAATTTGAGCAGGTTGAAAATAACTCATATTTTTAACATATTATAAAGGTGTTGAGATATTAATACATTCTTTGCAAGCTTGAGATTTCCAGTTTGAACAGAGAAGTTTTATAATCACCATTTTCATATGTTATCCATTGGTGTACATATGTGTCCCTGTACTGTCCTGAAGAGATGAGAATACTACTCAAGCTTCCTGAGTGCTTTTCTGCAGGGAACCTATAGCCTGATTAGAGATTCAAATGCTAAAGGGAAGTGTGAACCTGAATTCCACAAGAGAAAGCTATTTTAATGATTTATTATGAACTTGATTCACTATATCATCACTAAGATGGGAACAACAACCTATATTACAAGGGCTACATGGCCTGCACTTCTCCTACCATATTTTAGAAACAGCAGACCCAAATTGTGACAGGTATATGTAAAGGGAATTGATTTAAACTCCTTAAAAATGCAAATGGATTCATAACTTTAAGTCTGCACATATATTAAACCACTGCCTCTGACTTCTAAACAGTTTCCATTTTCTCCAGACCTTTTTGCAGTATCCCCACACTTATTTTATATAAGGAGGCCAGCTTTGTCATTATAGAAACAAATCCATCCTCAGAAAACCTACATAAACAGCCCGGGAGCTTAGTGAATCGTTTCTGACAGTTAATTAAGACTTGTTTGAATGACACAGAGACATGAGCATCAAGACTGTGTTTGTCACAGTCTGCCTCACATCAGTAACAACTAGCCACAAAATAATATTTCTCTTTCTTCCTGGTTTACTTGAAAAACAACTTGCAACAATACACGGAACAAGTATTGGGGTAGAAAGCAGCCAAGGATTCTTAGTCTTGCTTATGTAGAACCTCATCACGACTCTGTTTAATTAAGATATGACTTTGACTTTGAACTTGATTGGAATCTAGTTGTTGTCAATCACTTTATCTTCCATAATGGTCAATGTTTTGAAAGAATTAGGTCAGGAAAGTTCTTAAGGTAATTTACATTCATAGGCCCTTAATGTAAGGTTGATGTTACTTTAAGTATATTAGGTTGCCTCTACTTGAAGCAGTGTTTGTCTGAAAAAAAAAAACAAACAACTTTTGTTTTAATTAACATGAAGATTTATAGATGCTATGAATAATTACTTCAATTGAACTAGACTATGATTTTGCAGTGACTAGATGCCTCTTATTTTTTTAATATAGGACATGTCACAAATATTCTACGCTTAATGCTTGAATCATGATAATATTAAAAATGTAAATAAGAACTTATTTACACCCAAATTGTTTCATTTTGTGTTTATGGACAATTTTCTGTCAAGTAGTTTTCTCACAAAATGTAAAGAGTTGGAAGCAGAAAAACATTTTAATCCATGAATTAGATATACTAGCTTTTACCATAATTATACAAATTGAAGAGGAATTAGCAACTTAAGAATTGTTAAGAATGTATCTTGAGAGTATTCTGTTTAACAATGATAATAATTACAGATCAATCAACAAATATTATATATTAAATGAGTGTATTACGTCAACTGTTTTCGCATTTCAACTCACTAAACAGAGAACTGAACAATGAAAAATATAGTTTCCAATGCAGGGAATTTAAAACTACTGAGTTAGTACACAAAATATATTTAGAGAATAAAAATTTAAAGACAAGATAATTATATAGGATATTTCCAAACTGCATTTCTATAATAACGCTGATTAAAACAAAATTACTTATAAAAGATATCATTGAAATATTTTTATTGAAATAAATTTTCATAAAACTAGAAATATTTTTTCTTGGAAGTGCTTTAAAAAGTTAGGGTAAAATTTTCCAATATTTTAACAAACAGTACAAAGAGGCACATGGTTTTCTAGTTAATGAAATGGTGTGAATTTGAAAGGAATACACAGAAGGAAGGATACATTGATGCACAGTGGACTTTTATACAGAGTCTTGATGTAGTACCAGACAGCTGACTAACAGATTGCTGTCAAGAAACTATGAACACAAAGCTTAGACATATATGAAGTAAATGTGTTGTTGATTGGATAGTGCAGAGCAGTGATGTTTGAGAGTAATAGAGAGCTGAGTTTTACATTCTCCTTTACCATTGTGATTATACTATTTAGGAAAGAGGAATAGGCTTAGTGGCTATATATACTAATGATCATAAGAAAAGAAGCTATAGGGTTTTTTTTTGGGGGGGGGTATCTGGAAAGTTAGGAGACAGTGGACAAAGGAGGGACTCTGGGTAGCAAAGGGAGGAGAGAGTGATCTAACTATAATTTAATTAAAATGTAAAAATCAGTTAATTTAAAAAAAGAAATAAAACAAGAAGCCTTGAGAGGAATAGCTTAACTCCCACAACACAGGAAAACCACACCCCCCCAAAAAAAACAAAACATGCAAATAATAGCAACAACAAAACAAGAAACTCACATAATGACCCAAAAGACAGCTATTGTTTGCCTGAATCGTGACCACATGTTTATCAGCACATATAGTTCTTATCTTACAAGGTGATCATGGCATCTAGTTTCTCCAGAATATTTACATTAACTGTTACCTAGTACATTATCTTAAGTGTACCCTAGATTTTAAAATGACAAGACTATTATATCATTTCAAGAACTTAATATAATTAAAATACAAGTAATATCCATGAATTCCCTAGTTTCTTCCTAAGCTAGAGCTCTGCTCGCTATTTTCCAGTCACATGTCGATTGAGTGTAGGTGGAGTTCTATATGAGCTAATTAAGTCCAACTATATTTAGTTTCACCATAAAATTAGATTACACAAGAACTTTGTAGAGGAAAATATTTCTTCTTTGAGGGTAAACATTTTCTATAATGTCATTGGGGCAACAGTCTTTTTTGTAGAGCATCAAGGAGAGGCTGCAGGCTAGAAAGAATGTTAATGAATCACAGCACTGAAGCCTTCAATGGCTGACACTCTCTTCCCATTCAGACATCAGGAAGTGCATTGAATACATAACTTGTTGCCTGCCTTGTGTCCTAACACAGGGAAGCTGACAGATGTTTCCAAAAAAGAGATACCAAGTAAACACAATTTTCCAGGAGCATTTTGAGTGACTGATTTTCTTTCTTTCTTTCTTTCTTTCTTTCTTTCTTTCTTTCTTTCTTTCTTTCTTTCTTTCTTTCTTTCTTTCTTTCTTTCTTTCTTTCTT